>NW_019154085.1:0-1936 GCF_002288905.1 Enhydra lutris kenyoni
TGCTCCGATCCATGCTCCAAGTCACTGGGTCCCACAGGGACAGAGACCAAACACGTGCAAGTTCAAGGGGGAGGACAGGCACCCAGGGAGTATGTGTCAGGAGATGCAGGAGCTCCCGGGGAAGGACTCGGGCAAAGGAAACCCTGGGGAGGCAGTGCTGGTCACCCTCCGACTGGCACGTGTCTGGTCTGGGGACCAGCAGCCCTGGGGAGAACGTGAGGAAGCAGAGGTCCAATGCAGGTCCCCTGGAGAGAAGGGGGACAGGCACCCCTGCCTGGGACAACAGTGAGCGGCACCCATCCCAGGCCACAGGGGCACCTATCACCTAGCAGGGCTCAGCCTGGGACTCACCCCCAGAAACTCTGGCTCGGCTTGTCACAGATGTGTTTTCAGTAGTATTTGGCACAGCAGTGGTGGAGACAGCAGGGAATGGAACAGTGTTCATGCCCAAGGAGATGGACGGGATCCTCATCCCAGTCCTCAGGACAGAATGTCCTGGGGCTACTTTCTCAGTGTTGTCTGGGGCACAGGATCGCGGCAGCCCCTCCTGAGACCCCACTCCAGCCACCCTGCTCCTGGGGACATTCATAATAGTTTAAGGAGGAGGTGGAGAGGATCCAGGATGACGGAGGGCCAATGAGAAGAAAGGTCAGAACTGGGAGGACAGATGGACCTGCCCCGAGCCACCATTCGTTCCCTAATCCTAACCCAGCCCAGAACCCCAATACTAAGCCGAACCAGAACCGGAACACGAACCCTAACCCATAACCCTAACCCCGAACCTGAACACGAACCCCAACCCTGACCTCGAATCCTAACCCTGAACCCTAATCCTAAACCTAATCCGAAACCTGACTCTAACACTCACCCCTGACCCTGACACTGACCCTGACTGAGAGCCTGACACTAACCCTAAACCTCACCCTCACTGTGACCCTGACCCTGACCCTAAACCTAACCCTGAGTCTTACCATGAGCCTCACCCTAACCCTAACCCTAAACAAAACCCTGACCCTGACCCTGAACCGACACCTAACACTGATCCTTACCCACACCCTGATCCTGACCCTAACCCTGACCCTGACCCTGATCCTGACCCTAACCCTGACCCTGACCCTGCCACTAACACTGACCTTGACCCTAACCCAACTCTAACACGGACCCGGACCCTGACGCTAAACCTAACCCTGACCCAAACTGTGAGCCTGACCCTAACCATAACCCTAAACGAAACCCTGACCCTGACGCTAACACAGACCCTGACCCTAAAACTAACACTGACCGTAACCCTAACCCTAGCCCTAACCCTGACCCTAACCTTGTCTAACCCTAACCCTAAATCTAACCCTAACTCTAACCTTAACCCTAAACCCTAACCCTAACCCTTTCCTGACCCTGACCCTAACCCTGAACCTGAACCTGAACCTAAACCTAACCCTGGCCCTGACCTTAACTCTGACCTTGACCCTGACCCTAACCTTTACACGAAGGATGAAGCCTGTCACCACGCGCGTGGACCCTGGAAACGGCCCCAGTGACATAACCCTATGGAAATGCCCTCAGACTGCAGCCCTTGTGCTCCTTAAACCCCTCCGGGGTTGTGCGAACAGGGGATCTCGGGAGCGGTTCACGGAGCAGAAAATGGGACGAGACCGGAGATGACGTCTCGGACGGTGCGGCGGGCGCGGCCGCTGACGGGGGCCTGAGGTGTGGGGGCCACTGCGGGCGCCGTCAGGGTTTCCTCACCTGGGGTTCCGTAGGGGTTCCGTGGGACGGTGTCCCTGTGTGGGGTCAAACGCCCCGAAGCAGCCCGTGCGACGCGGAAGACGTGGTTCGGAAGCGACAGCGGGGGGGTCTGCGTGCTGAGATGTCGCGTATTTGTGCGACGACGACCGGGTCCGCAGATCCGAGGTCACCGCAGAGGACGCGGCGCTTC
>NW_019154085.1:3007-4531 GCF_002288905.1 Enhydra lutris kenyoni
CTCCTGAAAACAGAGGCCCATTTCACAAAGAAAAGAATGGAAAGACACATGCTTAGCATTTCCTCAAGAAAAATGTAGTCCTGAAAAATGATGAAAAGTAAATATATCCTAGACTTCATGCAGTGTGAGTTTTAATGGCCCATATCACTAATTCGTAGAAGCAACAAAGAGTAACTCATTCAATGTTGACTGGGGGTTTGTGACACAACTTTTCTGATCAAATAACATTTCAGCCAACATCTCCAGGGCCTCTGAGTTTACCCAAAGGTCTGTGTGATCCTCTGACTCTTCCATTGACCTCTGGGGAAGCTCAGTCCTGTTGCCTTCCTTGTCTCCTGCCTCTTCTGGGACACTTCTATGGACCCCTACCCCCACCAGGGCCTCCCCCACCAGGACTCCCCATGCCCTGTGGCCTGGTGCCCAGATCCTGTGCTGGGTCCCTTGAGCCCAGTGCTTTGTGCAAGGCCTGTGTGCTCCTTCTGGGGTCACTTGGCATCTCCCATGTCATGGCCTGCATCTTCCTGCACTAGGTCTCCTCTGACGAGTCTGTGAGGCCAGCCTATGCCCATGTCATGGGCATGGAAGCACGAGTCTAGAAGGTCCAGATGACCTGCTCCCAATCCCAACGTGTGGAGCCTGGGCCAAGAATGGTCCCCAAGCAGAGGACGACTTGGGCCTAGGAGCCTAAGGGAGGACGTAGTACACTGAGCCCACAGGAGAGTGAGCACCGTGGGGGCCTGGCGCTCAAGCCAACTGGAAGACCACACCCCACCAACACTGGCTCTGTCCCCAGGGCTGGAGGTCATCGGGGTATCTACCCTCCCATGCTGTAGGCTGGCAGGGAAGGAGGCACCACTGGAGCAGGAGAGAGCCCTCCACAGGAGGGGGCAGGGGCTCTCCCAGCAGCAGGTGCTCTGGAGTGGGCTGAGGGGGCATCAGGAGACAGCAGTGTCTGCAGCTGGGGTCTCCACACAAACACCCTCCTCAAGACTCGGCACAAGCTTGTCTGGATGGCCTTTGTCCCCCAAACACAATGTCTGACTCAGGACCTGCCCTCAAGCTCCTACTCCCAATCCTTTGTATTCAGCTCAAGTGACAAGAAAGGGCTAATAGTTTAGGTGGTGTTGGGTGCAGAGACATGTGATTTTTCTGGCCCACACTGTAACACTGCCGGCATTTTAAAGATCTCAGGGCTTTGATGCAAAAACAGTAGGATGCCTGGGACCATGGAAAGCTTTCTGAAACATGCCTCTGTACCCTGCAGCCCTCCCATCCCACCAGCTCTGCTTGGAATCCCTCCAGCCACAGACCCAGAGTCTTGGGTCCTCAGACAGACCAGACAATGTGCCTTCAAAAAGGTGGGGCACCAGGACACACTGCAGATTCCAGCAAATCCCCCGCCCGGAAAGTGCAGGTACCGCTGGACAAACTGCCTGAGAACAGCAGGTCAGGGTTCCAGGAAGATGCCAGAGGCACTGGAGTAACTGAGGAGCATCTGAAGGCAGCCACCTCACTACTGGGAGA
>NW_019154085.1:5461-77101 GCF_002288905.1 Enhydra lutris kenyoni
ACCACATATAACCCAGAGGGTTCCATTCTCCTGGAGGCTGAGCTAGCAGCCACAACCAAGGCCTCTGGCAGTCAGGGGACTGGGGGTCTGACAGGCGGCTCGGCACACCCTTGACCCTGAAGCCCCATGGGACTTGGAGGGAAGACCCAGCCAGGGCCCATTCTGGCTCCACGGTGGCTGCAGGGCCACTCCCAGCCCCACCAAGAAGTGTCTGTTTAGAACCAGGGAGGAAACCTTTTCTCTCAACTGTTCTTTTTAAAGATGGTTGCTCATCATTGACACAGAAAAACATGACATAAAACTGGAGTTGTTCACAGCTGCCAATTACCCAGAAGTTATCAAAATGTAGTGACCACAAAGAGAAACTTGTGTCCCCAGGCTGACCTCCCGTATGCAGGTGCAGCCCCAGATGTTCAGGAGTCCTGGACATCTGGGCCTCACAGTCTCCCTGAAGGGGACAGAAGAAGGAACCTGCTCTGATGGCTCCACTGGCAGCATCCCTGGATGGAAATGGGGGCAACCCCTCACGTGTTCCTGGTGTCCTGGTGATTCTTGGGCACAGCCATGTATCTCAGCTTCTTCATGATGGGAGAGGGGGTGGTGTGTAGCCCAGCAGCTGCGGATCCCACAGATCCCAGCTGGGATGCGGATGCTGGGACAGCCCAGCATCTGCAGGTCCCACAGGTCCTCCAGGGGACAGTGCAGCAGCCACAGGTCCCACAGGTCCTCCAAGGGACAGCCCAGCAGCTGTGGATAACACAGGTCCTCCAGGGCACAGCCCAGCCACTGCAGGTCCCATGGGTCTTCCGGGGATAGCCTCTTGGTGAGTTTGTGGTCCAGCAGGTACCTGCTCAGGTGGCTCTTGTCATGCCACATGGCCTCCATCCCATTGGCAAGGTCAACCCCCATTGCATGGTGACGGGCCAAGGTCAGTCAGTGAACCTCCACCACCAATACCCCAAAAAAGGCCTCCATGTAGTTAGTGAATGTTGCCCTGATCCCTGGGGATGTGGGCCTGGGACTATGGCTGGCCCTCGTAGCTGAAGTCCTTGCAGGCTGCCCAGTAGAAACTGGGATACAGGGTGCCAAAGAGGGGGGACAGGATCTCCACACCCATGTGGTCAGAGAACTTCAGGTCTACGCCTGCAAACCAAGCCGTCCAACTCGAGGAGGAAGTGCTGCTCGCAGAAGCAGCTGACCGTCACCATGTGCTGCATGGACACATCCTGCCAGTGTGGGGCACCACAGACCTCGAGGACCACCACCCTCCAGCTCTCCCTGGGGGAGGAGGGGCACAAGGGCCCGGCTAGCAATTGGTCAGTGAAGATGTAGCAGGTGACCCTGTGTCCCACCATGAGGACCACTATCTTTCAGCCATCCTAGAGGGGCACATAGTCCTGGTAGCCGGCTGGTCGGTGAAGGTGTAGCAGGTGACCCTGTGTCCCACCATGACAGGCTTCTCCAATGCCTCCAAGAACAGGTCCAGGAAGCTATAGGGACAGGGTACAGGGTGTGAGGAGGTTCACTATCAGAGGCTGGCAGCAGGACCCCAGAGCTGGGGCCTGTGAACATGTACACCTTCCTCAAGGGGGCAGGCTCTGGACTGTTTTAAGCAACAGCCACTCTCCCAGCCTGTCCTCAGTGAGTCTGCCCATGGGGCCTCCCTACCTCCTGCTCCCAGAGATGGGGGCCATCAGTACCCCATCTTACAAAGGGGACTCTAAGGCTTAGATGGTTGGAAACCCATGCAGCCCTACATTTAAGTGGGGGGAAGCACACACACACCCAGCAGGCATGAGCCAGGTCATCAAGGGGCAAATTGAGGCTCAGCCAATGGGGAAACAAGCCAGACATGAAGCAGGAGGAGAGAACGGTGCTCCTGGCAGAGGCACAGCATATGCAACGGCTTAGACTCAAGCCTGAGGGACTTGTGGGAAACCACACTGCTGGATGCCCACAGAAGGGAGGGTCCCAGCAGGAGAGGTGAGACTGGGGGGGCGGGGGAGAGGGGAGCAAACCACAGAGAGGCCCAAAGGTTATGTTGCAAAAGGATCACTCTGGTTACTGGAGGAGAATGGGCTCTGTGTGGGCGTAGACAGGGAGACCCTAACGCTGACGTCCTGGGACAAGTGGCATGACTGACTCAGATGCTGATTTCCAAACTTCAGGTCTCGTGGAGCCAGAGTGAAGAAGGGTTGTCAGGTGCGGATAAGCAGGCACCTCCCACCTAAAGCCTACACACCTGCTCCGATTCCTGGGAGAAGGAGAGACACATGCTTGTCCTAAATGGTCATTCACTTCCGTATTAAGCCAGCCAATGCCCTTGTCCTTTTTGGAGAAGCAAATAGACTCTTCCAAACAAACACCCAACTCCTCGGTTCCAAAGGCACCATGGGTCGAGTTTGGTTCCCCCGGCCCCAGACTCCCACCGGGAGGACCCTCCTGAGCCATCCTGACAGCACATTCCCATCCAACCTGGGGCAACGGGGCACAATGCTGAGTGGGCCCAGCTCCAGCGGTTGTCACCACCACTCTTGAGCCTGGGGAAACAGTCTTCAGCTCAACACTCCGTCCTGCGAAAACAAACTGCAGTGCCTCACGTTTCAGGGTCCCTCGCCCAGCACCTCCCCACTGCCCTCAGAGCCAGCAGGCTGCAGGGACTCCTCTTCTGGTGTGTTTGCCACGGCAGCTCGGCACTGCCTCCAGTGGTGGCAAGCGGCATTGCCACGCCTTAAAGTGACACTCCCATCACAGCTCACCACGCCCTCCAGTGGCGACCGTCTTTAAACTCGCACCATCCCTTGTCTCCTACTGCAGCCCGGCACTGCCTCCAGTGGTGGCAAGCAGCATTGCACCCTACCACGCTCTTGCACACCACAGCTCACCACGCCCTCCAGTAGTGTGAATCAGCACTGCCCCGCCTTCCACAGATTCCTAATGCTGCTCACAAACCCTCCACAGGTCTAAAGCCACACTGGCACTGTCCCTCCAGACTGGGGACCTCTGGGCCACACCCCAGGACTCTGCCTGCCACCCAGGAGGACCGTGCAACTTATGGTTAGGGTTATGGTCTAGGGGCATGGCAGACCCTATCTGCTGGCGCTGATGCGGGCTCTCCTCAGGGCTGAGTTCAGGAAATGCGTCCAGCAGTGGGACAGAACTGAGGTTTGTGGCCAGGGGGACCATTGATGGTGGGGGTGGCTTTAGGGAGGCATGCAGGTTTCTTCCTCTCTGAGGGTTCTGCATAGCTCCAAATGGCATGGTTCCCTCCCATGTGATGAGCACAGTCCTGGAGTGTCACTGAGGTGTCCTTAATCTGTGGGCCTTGGGGGTCATGGCTTTTGGGATGGAAGCCAGAAAACCCAAACTAGGGCTAGGGTTAGGGCCTAGGGGCATGGCAGGCCTGATATGCTGATGCTGAGGCAGGATTCCCAGGGGGCTGAGTGGAGGGTTGTGCTGGGACATCAGACTCCGGGTTTGTGGTCAGGGGGACTACCAATAGTGGGGGTGTCCTCACAGCAGGTTGCAGGTTTCTCCCACTCTGAGGGTTTTGTGCAGCTCCAAATGGCACTGTTAGCTCCTGGATGTCAAGCAGAGTCCTGGGGTGTGGCTCAGAGGTCCCCAGTCTGGAGGGTTTGGGGGCCAGGTCTCTGAGGATGGTCACCTGAAAACCCAACCTCAGTTAGGGTAGGGCCTAGGGGCATGGCAGATCCGACTTCCCATTGCTGAAGGGTGTGAGTGGAGGACAGTGGTCAGACTGGGCTTCAGGCTCGGTTGTGTGGCCCTTGGGGCCACCAATGTTGAGGGTGTCCTCAGGGGTGCATGCAGGTTTCTATTATGCTGAGGGTTCTGTGCAGCTTCAAAGGGCACGGTTTCTTCCTAGGTGGCAGGCAGACTCCTGGGGTGTGGCTCAGGTGTCCCCAATCTGGAGACCTTGGGGACAAGGCTTCTAGGGACAGAAGCCTGAAAACCCAACCTAGGGTTAGGGTTAGGGCCTATAGGCATGCTGGGCCTGATCTGCCCCTGCTGAAGCAGGATCCCTGGGGGTCTCAGTGGAAGGCAGGGGTCAGATAGTGCAGCAGGCTCCGGGTTTGTGGCCAAAGTGGCCACCAAAGGTGGGTTGTCCTCAGGGGACATGCAGGTTTCTCCCTTGCTGACCGTTCTGCTAAACTCCAAATGGCACGATTTCCTCCTGGATGGCAGGCAGAGTCCTGGGGTGTGGCTCAGGGGCCCCCAATCTGGAGGCTTGGGGCCAGGCCTCTGGGGACTAAAGACTGAAAACCCAACCTTGGGTTAGGGTTAGGTCCTAGGGGCATGTCAGGCCCGATCTGCCAGTGCTGAGGTGTGATCCACGGGTGGCTGAATAGAGGGCAGAGTTCAGACGGTGTGTCAGGCTCTGGATTTGTGGCCAGGAGGGCGCCAATGATGGACCAGCTTTAGGGGGTCATGCAGGTTTCTTCAACTCTTAGGGTTCTGCACAGCTCCAAACAGCTTGGTTTCATCCCAGATGTCAGACAGAATCCTGGGGGGTGGCTCAGAGGTCCCCAATATGGAGGCATGAGGTTCATGCCCATCATTTCCTCTTGTTAGCTCCATTAGTCAAAATTTTAGAAGATTTGCTAACTTCCCTTTTTTTGGTTTGTCAACTCATTCCTCACTGTCATTCATCATTAAACTGTCATCTGTCTTAGTTGTTTTGCATGTTGCATTATCTTTAGAACTTTTCTTTATACGTTTATTTCCAGCCGGGCTGTTCTGTCTGTCATGGCCACAGTCTCCTGTAGCGGGGGAAAGGACATTCCTTCACTCTCCATGTAATCCTGTAATAAATCCAAAAACATTTGTACTGTGTGTGCTTCAAAAGCAAAGCCACTGGCAAGTCATCAATTGAGACGTGAGACAAGAACAAAGACATTCCAGGAGGAGGAGTCAAGATGACAAAGGAGTAGCAGGCTGAGATGACATCAGGTAGCAGGAGATCAGCTAGATAGTTTACCAAACCATTCTGAACACCTATAAATCCAACAGGAGATTGAAGAGAAGAGCAGCAATTCTAGAAACAGAAAATTGACCGCTTTCTGAAAGGTAGGACCTGCGGAAAAGTGAATCCAAAGTGATGGGAAGATAGACTGTGGGGGAAGTGGACAGCTCCCAGCAAGTGGCAGAGCAACAGAGCACAAAATCTGAACTTTTAAAAATCTGCTCCACTGAGGGACATCACTCCAGAGGCTAAGCGGGGCTGGAGCCCATGTGGGAACAGTGTTGTCTCAGGTCCTGCGGGGTCACTGAAGGATTGGGGGTGTCTGAGTGTTGCGGAGCTCACAGGTATTAGAGAGGGGAAGCTGGCTACGGAGACGGAGCCCAAGAGTGAGCTCTCAACTCGGGGTTACCTTAAACTGTGATCCGTGGCACAGTCAGACCACTACTATTTGAGCAGGGACCCCACAAGTGCCAGATCCACACCCCCCTGTAAGAGTGCAGGGATCAGCTGGGTTTGGAGACTCCAAGCAGGGCTGTGTGCCATAGACAGAGACGCTTGGTCACAGGCTGGGTGAGCTCGGAGCGCGGCAAGAAGCCAGGGAGATAAGAGTGACTGAGCACTTTTTTCTGAGGGCACACTGAGGAGTGGGGCCCCGAGCTCTTGGCTCCTCCGGGCTGGAGATTGGGAGGCTGCCATTTTCATTCCCTTCCTTCAGAACTCTACAGAAAGTGTTCAGGGAACAAAACCTCCCGAAAGCAAACCCGAGTGGATTACCTAGCCTGACCTCTGGTAAGGGCGGGGCAATTCTGCCTTGGGTAAAGACACTTGAGAATCACTACAACAGGCTCCTCCCCCAGAAGATCCGCAAGAAATCTAGCCAAGACCAAGTTCACTTATCAAGGAAAACAGTGGAATTCCAAGGAGGAGAAAGCAAAGCATGGAATTCATGGCTTTCTCCCCATGATTCTTTAGTCTTGCTAAGTTAGTTAATATTTTTTTGTTTTATTTTTTCTTATTCTATTTTTTTTAACTTTTACACCTTCCTCATTTAACGTTTTTTAAGTAGTTTATCTTAACAATACCTTTCATTTTAAAAAAATCTTTTTGAATCTTCATTATTATAGTCATATTTTATGCTTCATTGTATCCAACTTTATTTTTTGTATACACATAGGGTTTTTCCTTCTAAAAAAATTTGGGATACAACTTCTACTAATAGATCAAAATATACCCTAAATCTAGCACAGGGCTTTGTTCTAGTCTCCAACCTGAGCAAGTTCTTTCCACTTTCTTTTTCTTTCTTTTCCCAACCAACCTATCAACTCCTTTTTTAGAATTTTTTTTTTAATTTTCATCTTTATAGTCATATTCAATCCCTTCATCATGTTTACCATTATTTTGTGTGTGTGTATATATTTTTTTTTCTTTCTTTTAAATTTTGGGAGGTAGTTTTTTCTAAGAGACCAAAATGTTCCCAAAATTAAGTGGGTGGCTCTGTTCTATTCACCAGTCTAATATATATATTTTCTTTTTTCTTCTTTTTCTTTTTTTCTATTTTTATTTTTTTTTTCCTAAATTTCTTTTTACCCCCTTTCTTCCCCCCATGATTTGGGGTCTCTTCTGATTTGGCTAACACACATTTTCCTGGGGTCTTTGCCACCCTTTTAGTATTTTATTCACTCCTTCATATATTCTTATCTGGATAAAATGACAAGGCAGAAAAACTCACTACAGAAAAAAGAACAAGGGCAGTACTGAAGGCTAGGGACCTAATCAGTACAGACATTGGTAATATGTCAGATCTAGAGTTCAGAATAATGATTCTTAAGGTGCTACCTGGGCTCGAAAAAGGCATGGAAGATATTAGAGAAACCCTGTCTGGAGAAATAAAAGCCCTTTCTGGAGAAATAGAAGAACCAAAATCTAACCAAGCTGAAATCAAAAAGGCTATTAATGAGGTGCAATAAAAAATGGAGGCTCTTACTGCTAGGATAAATGAGGCAGAAGAGAGAATTAGTGATATAGAAGACCAAATGACAGAGAATAAAGAAGCTGAACAAAAGAGAGATAAACAACTACTGGACCATGAGGGGAGAACTCAAAAGATAAGTGATACCATAAGATGAAACAACATTACAATAATTGGGATTCCAGAAGAAGAAGAAAGAGAGAAGGGAGCAGAAGGTATATTGGGACAAATTATTGTAGAGGATTTCCCTAATATGGCAAAGGGAACAAGCATCAAAATCCAGGAGGTGCAGACAACCTGCCTCAAAATCAATAAGAATAGGTCCACACCCCGTCATCTAATAGTAAAATTTACAAGTCTTAGTGACAAAGAGAAAATCCTGAAAGCAGCCTGAGAAAAGAAGTCTGTAACATACAATGGTAAAAATATTAGATTGGCAGCAGGCTTATCCACAGAGACCTGGCAGGCCAGAAAGAGCTGGTGTGATATATTCAGAGCACTAAACTAAGCGAGAAAAATATGCAGCCAGAAATACTATATCCATCTAGGCTATCATTGAAAATAAAAAGAGAGATAAAAAGTTTCCAGGACAAACAAAAACTGAAAGAATTTGTAAACACCAAAGCAGCTCTACGTGAAATATTGAAAGGGGTCCTTTAAGCAAAGAGAGAGTCTAAAAGTAGTAGACCAGAAAGGAACAGAGACAATATACAGTAATAGTCACCTTATAGGCAATACATGACACTAAATTCATATCCCTCAATAGTTACCCTGAATGTAAATGGGCTAAATGTCCCAATCAAAAGACAGAGGTATCAGAATGGATTTTAAAAAAAATCAATATGCTGTCTACAAGAAACCAAAGTTCATGGAAACCCAAAGACACCTCCAGATTTAAAGTGAGGGGGTGGAAAACAATTTACCATGCTAATGGACATCAAAAGAAACCTGGGGTGGCAATACTTATATCAGAGAAATTAGATTTTAAACCAAAGACTATAATAAGAGATGAGGAAGGACACTATATCATACTCAAAGGGTCTGTCCAACAAGAGGATCTAACAATTTTAAATATCTACGCCCCTAACATGGGAGCAGCCAACTGTATAAACCAATTAATAACAAAATCAAAGAAAGACATCAACAAGAATACAATAATAGTAGGGGACCTTTACACTCCCCTCACTGAAATGGACAGATCATCCAAGCAAACGATCAATAAGGAAATAAAGGCCTTAAATGACACACTGGATCAGAGGGACATCACAGATATTCCACTCCAAAGCAACAGAATACATATTCTTCTCTAATGCACATGGCACATTCTCCAGGATAAATCACATCCTGGCTCACAAATCAGGTCTCAATTGGTACCAAAAGATTGAGATCATTCCTTGCATATTTTCAGACCACAATGCTCTGAAGCTAGAACTCAATCACAAGAGGAAATTTGGAAAGAACCCAAATATATGGAGACTAAAGAGCATCTATCCTTCTAAAGAATGAATGGGTCAACCAGGAAATTAAAGAAGAATTGAAAAAATTCATGGGAACAAATGATAATGAAAACACAGTGGTTCAAAATCTGTGGGACACAGCAAAGGCAGTCCTGAGAGGAAAATATGTAGCAATACAAGCTTTTCTCAAGAACAAGAAAGGTCTCAAATACACAACCTAACCCTACAACTAAAGGAGCTGGAGAAAAAACAACAAAGAATGCCTAAACCCAGCAGGAGAAGAGAATAAAGATCAGAGCAGAAATCAATGAAATAGAAACCAAACAAACAAACAAACAATAGAACAAATCAACAAAACTAGGAGCTGGTTCTTTGAAAGAATTAATAAGATTGATAAACACCTGGCCAGACTTATCAAAAAGAAAAGAGAAAGGACCCAAATTAATAAAATCATGAATGAAAGAGAAGAGATCACAACCAGCACTAAAGAAATACAAACAATTGTAAGAACATATTATGAGCAACTATACGCCAGCAAATTTGATAATCTGGAAGAAATGAATGCATTCCTAGAGACATATAAACTACCATAACTGAACCAGGATTAAATAGAAAACCTCAACAGACCCATAACTAGTAAGAAGATTGAAGCAGTCATCAAAAATCTCCCAAAAAATGAGAGCCCAGGGCCAGATGGCCTCCCAGAGGAATTCTATCAAACATTTAAAGAAGAATTAATTATTATTCTCCTGAAACTGTTCCAAAAAATAGAAATGGAAGGAAAACTTCCAAACTCATTTTATGGGGCCAACATTACCTTGATCCCAAAACCAGACAAAGACCCCATCAAAAAAGAGAATTACGTACCAATATCCTTGATGAACACAAATGTGAAAATTCTCACCAAAATACTAGCCAATAGGATTCAACAGTACATTAAAAGGATTATTCACCATGACCAAATAGGATTTATCCCAGGACTGAAAGGTTGGTTCAACATCCGCAAATCAATCGATGTGATACAATACAATAATAAAAGAACAAGAATGATATGATACTCTCAATAGATGCTGAAAAAGCATTTGATAAAGCACAATATCCTTTCCTGATCAAAATTCTTCAAAGTGTAGGGATAGAGGGCACATACCTCAATATCATCAAAGCCATCTATCAAAAACCCTCAGCAAATATCATTCTCAATGGAGAAAAACTGAGAGCTTTTCCACTAAGGTCAGGAACATGGCAGGGATGTCCATTATCACCACTCCTATTCAACAGTACTAGAAGTCCTGGCCTCAGCAATCAGACAACAAAAGAAATTAAGGACATCCAAATCAGCAAAGAAGAAGTCAAACTTTCACTCTTTGCAGATGATATGATACTTTATGTGGAAAACCCAAAAGACTGCACTCCAAATCTGCTAGAACTTGTACAGGAATTCAGTGAAGTGTCAGGATATAAAATCAATGCACAGAAATCAGTTGCATTTCTACACACCAACAATAAGACAGAAGAAAGAGAAATTAAGGAGTTAATTCCACTTACAATTGTACCCAAAACCATAAGATAGCTAGGAATAAACCTAACCAAAGAGGCAAAGAATCTATACTCAGAAAACTATAAAGTACTCATGAAAGAAATTGAGGAAGACACAAAATAATGGAAAAATATTCCATGCTCATGGATTGGAAGAACAAAACCGTGAAAATGTCTATGCTACCTAAAGCAATCTACACGTTTAATGCAATCCCTATCAAAATCCGATCAATTTTTTCAAAGAAATGGAACAAACAATCCTAAAATTTATATGGAACCAGAAAAGACCTTGAATAGCCAGAGGAATATTGCAAAAGAAAGCCAAAGTTGGTGGCATCACAATCCAGATTTCAAGCTCTATTACAAAGCTGTCATCATCAAGACAGGATAGTACCGGCACAAAAACAGACACATAGGCCAATGGAACAGAATAGAGAGCCCAGAAATAGACCGTCAACTCTATGGTCAACTAATCTCTGACAAAGCAGGAAAGAATATCGAATGGAAAAAAGACAGCCTCTTCAATAAATGGTGCTGGGAAAATTGGACAGCCACATGCAGAAAAATGAAACTGGACCATTTTCTTACACCACACATGAAAATAAACTCAAAATGGATGAAGGACCTCAATGTGAGACAGGAATCCATCAAAATCCTTGAAGAGAACACAGGCAGTAACCTCTTTGACCTCAGGTGCAGCAACTTCTTCCTAGGAACATCGCCAAAGGCAAGGAAAGCAAGGGCAAAAATAAACTATTGGGATTTCATCAAGATCAAAAGCTTTTGCACAGCAAAGGAAACAGTTAACAAAACCAAAAGACAACTGACAGAATGGGAGAAGATATTTGCAAACGACATATCAAATAAAGGGCTAGTATCCAAAATCTATAAAGAACTTATCAAACTCAACACCCAAAGAACAAATAATCCAATTGAGAAATGGCCAGAAGACATGAACAGACATTTCTGCAAAGAAGACATCCAGATGGCCAACAGACACATGAAAAAGTGCTTCACATCACTCGGCATCAAGGAAATACAAATCAAAACCACAATGAGATATCACCTCACACCAGTCAGAATGGCTAAAATTAACAAGTCAGGAAATGACAGATGCTGGCAAGGATGCGGAGAAAGGGGAACCTCCTACACTGTTGGTGGGAATGCAAGCTGGTGCAACCACTCTGGAAAACAGCATGGTGGGGCACCTGGGTGGCTCAGTGGGTTAAATCCTCTGCCTTCAGCTCAGGTCATGATCCCAGTGTCCTGGGATCGAGCCCCACATCCGGCTCTCCGCTTGGTGGGGAGTCTGCTTCCCCCTCTCTCTCTCTGCCTGCCTCTCTGCCTACTTGTGATCTCTCTCTCTGTCAAATAAATAAAATCTTTAAAAAAAAAAAAAAGAAAAAAAAAAAGAAAACAGCATGGAGGTTCCTCAAAAAGTTGAAAATAGAGCTACCCTATGACCCAGCAATCACACTACTGGGTATTTACCCTAAAGATACAAACGTAGTGATCCGAAGGGGCATGTGCACCCGAATGTTTATAGCAGCAATGTCCACAATAGCCACACCATGGAAAGAACCTAGATGTCCATCAACAGATGAATGGACAAAGAAGATGTGGTATATATATACAATGGAATACTATGCAGCCATCAGAAGAAATGAAATCTTGCCATTTGCGATGACGTGGATGGAACTAGAGGGTATTATGCTTAGTGAAATAAGTCAATCAGAGAAAAACAATTATCATATGAACTCCCTGATATGAGGAAGTGGAGATGCAATGTGGGGGGTTTGGAGGATAGGAAAGGAATAAATGAAACAAGATGGGACTGGGAGGGACACAAACCATAAGAGACTCAATCTCACAAAACAAACTGAGGGTTGCTGGGGGGAGGGGAGTAGGGAGACAGTGGTGGGGTTATTGACAATGGGGAAGTTATGTGCTATGGTGAGTGCTGCAAAGTGTGTAAATCTGGCGATTCACAGACCTGTACCCCTGGGACTAACAATACATTATATGTTAAATAAAAATTTTTAAAAAATAACATAGTCAATCCAATATTTCTCTAAACAGTGATTTCTTGAGAGTAGCAGTTTTTTTTTTCACATAGGGAGAACCAATTATGATCTATTAATATTTATTATCTATTATCTTTACTGCATAAACTCCCACTGATAACTTCTTGGGCTCATTTAAAACTTCTGTCTGTGACTATATGTCTTTCTGAAGGTGTGTCTGTATCTGGCACCTGTTGGGTAGTGGAGAGGAAGGGAGATAGGAGATTAGGCCTAGGAAGGAGCATTTATTATACTTGGACTTAAGTGGGATATGTTGAAGACACTGAAATAATATAGGATATGTTTTGTCCATAAATCTAGGAACATAAAAAAGCCTCATTACCTGATTGTGTTGGTAGTATAAACAAAAGAAATTAAGATTGAAACACTATGTGCAGAGAAAAAAAATAACCCTTTCTGTTTCATAAATATACCACAAATATTAACTGTCTGAACTAGTTGGAAATATAAGCATTTCATTTTCTTTTTGTTTTCCAGATGGCTGCATATTTTGGATTTTCTGTTGCTGCCACAGACATGAATGGCAATGAGTAAGTTTAAAAAGATGTTTCCAAGAACAGTTTTCCTGTCATGTTTATGAGTTCTTTACTAAAACTAAACATTTTTTTTTTTTGGTCCCCTTCCTGCTAATCTCTCTATAAGGACCAGTTTGAAGCAACCTTATCATGAATATGAGAAAACCTCTACATTGTTCATAATTGCTTTCAGTAGCTTTTATGATATGAAGGAATAAAGTAATTTTTATGAATTACTCATGGTTCCTTATAGGAGTTGGAAGAAGGTTTGAGTTTGAGATGATTCTATGCTTCAGTTTGGTTATTAGAGATACAGAAAGGGAAACCGAGTTTTATAAGAAAAAAAACTTTTTGTTTTTTTTTAAGATTTTATCTATTTGTTTGACAGACAGGAATCACAAGTAGGTAGACAGGCAGGCAGAGGGGGTAGAGGGAGCAGGCTCCCTGCTGAGCAGAAAGCCTGATGCGGGATTCAATCCCAGGACCCTGAAATCATGACCTGAGCCATAGGCAGAGGCTTTAACCCACTGACCCACCCAGGCGCCCCCCAAAAAAAATTGTTAATAGATGGAATTTGATCTTGCTTTGGTGATGAAGATTCTGTTCTTTTAGTTATGCAGATGTATTTATTGGAACACCTCTGTTCATGGATCATGGTTCTAATGGCAAACTCCAAGAGGTGGGGCAGGTGTCTGTGTCTCTGCAAAGAGCCTCAGGAGACTTCCAGACAACCAAGCTGAATGGGCTTGAGGTCTTTGCAAGGTTTGGCGGTGCCATAACACTTTTGGGATATCTGGACCAGGATGGCTTCAATGGTAAGATCAAAGTTCAGCAACGGTGGGTTCCTAATTTTGTGTCTACCCTCATCTACTGAAGTTCATACTAGCAGATCTTCCTAGAAAGAAGAGCTCAATTGACAGTGGCACACCAGGTTAAACAACGTTGCTTTTTTGTTGTTAAAAAGCAGAGGGAAAAAAAGGGATTCTCGGGAGTTATTATTCATATGGTCTCAAATTAGAATTTTGCAATAGTTGATTTCTGAAAGGAAATCTGCTTTCTCAGGGAGCCCATTGTAAAGTGGGGATTTTCTCTGTCCTGCTTAGCAGAAGCACCCTCCACTGTCCCATGTGGATACAAATGTAAAAACTGCACCAGGTACATCATCAAGACCGTGTTGACTACAACTGAATCCCTCAAAGGCTTGACTGGACATTCATATTTAAAGCCATAACTGTGTTGTGGCTGTCTAAGAAATTCTGAAGGTGGTCAAAACTCCCTTCGTGGGGGCAAGTAAAGAATATAAGCTAATTGTTTTATGATATTCCCATTTAATACTTTAATTCATATCTGTAGGTATCTTTAAAATCAAACTCAGCTTTTATTTTAGAATAAAAGCTAGATTACAAATTATCAGGACTTTAAAAAAAATAAATACTATTACAAAACTCTCTGGAGATCACAGAATAGAGTTGAGCTGTTGGTTTTTGAATAATTGATAATATATAGGAATATGCCCCTTAAAATTTAAAAAAAGTTACAAATGAAAGAGAAAAATTCAAAAATACAGTTGACTCATGTTTTCCAAGTAGTAGTGGAAAAGAAAACATTTTCTAGGCTCCAAAACAACCACTCCTGCCTCTTGGATAGTTTGGAAGTATCATTTCTGAGATTAACCCCAGATGTTTTCAATGTTAGTGAGAACTACTCACGGAAAAATCTTTCTTCCTAAAATAGAGTCCTAAAGATCTTTACTACCAAGAGGACATAAATGAAATGGAACTCTGATGTAAAGTTTAAAATA
This sequence comes from Enhydra lutris kenyoni, assembly GCF_002288905.1. Lineage (NCBI taxonomy): Eukaryota > Metazoa > Chordata > Mammalia > Carnivora > Mustelidae > Enhydra > Enhydra lutris. Next base: position 19,805 of record NW_019154085.1, read on the forward strand.
GAACTTGAAAAGAACAGCATAGAACAGATGAAGCTATCACTTATTGATAACAAAACTACCGAGAAAACACAGGGCCAAATTTGAGGTCCTATCTTGAATAAATGTAATGAGTTCTTTGCTATAGCAGGACCTTTGTCTATGGGTTTTCTGGGAGATCCTGGGCACGTTTGCTGTCACTTTGTCTTAAGGGTACTTCAGCCACTTTAAAGAAAGTTTCCTGAGTATCATGATCCGCCCAACATCTCATTCTACTTTCTGTATTTTTATCAAAATGTGTTATCTGTGAATATAACAATTATAAACAACAGATAAAAAATACTAACATTTTATGAAGATTTAACAAACAGATTTTACTTACAGATTTTACTTCTAGAGATGGATACCATAGAGGATGATTTTGTTCTTCCCAAGTTTCTTCTGGAGTCTTATTGTCCCAAATAGTAGATTGTGAATGATATGAGCTGTGTTTATGTAACTATTTATATATACTTACAGATTATATGTCTATATAATTCATATATATAAAATGAGCTATTAGTTATAACCTGGATCTTTTCTTTGTTCAAACCTGACAACATTAACCCTTTGTGGTGCCATTCATCTTCTATTCCTCCCTTTCTACTGACACCCCTAGAAAACCCTCGGTATCATCAAGAGGGATACTGAAAACAAAACAGTAGAGTTGTGTTCTATAATAATATGCAGTTTTTGTCAGTACCCCTCCAGAAAGAGGGAAAAAACCCAGAAAATAAAAACTGAAATGGTCAAAGAAAGAAATCAGTTGAGTAAAAAAGAAGGGCTTTCCAGACTGAACAGATGCCAGCCAAGACAGAAGGTGATTAGAATATATAAAATAATGAGAAGTTTAGAAAAGTTAAAGGTAATTTTTATTAAATGATTTCTCAACACTGGAGTTGTCTTTTGTGAAATTGTTGGGAAATTGTATTTTGATAAATACATTCTTAATGCATATATCAAGTTAGAAGTTATGCTCACTTTTAAAACTTAAGAAAGGTAAAAAGAGTCTTATGTAATTTAAATACTCCTTAAGAAAAAAGAATAACAAATCCTTAGTTGGTGTTTACTGCAGGCGGTGCACTGTTCTAAGGGCTAAAAATGAGAGGATAAATCAGAGCTCATTCATGCCCTTAAGGAATTTAGCATCACTAGGGGCAACTTTTATGTAAACAAGTCAACATTAGAATGCAGTCATCGCAGCATTTGACATGTTCCTGGGCATCATGGTCTTACTTAAAAGATGAGAGATCCAGGTGTCTGGTGTGTCAGAGGACGCATCGAGAAGGCTGAAAGCTGTTTGCGTATGTTAAGGTGTACTTAAGGCAGTTTGGAATGGCTGTCACCTAGGGGCTGTCACAGGCAAGTGGGACACATCCTTGCTCTTACGAAGGCTGTGTTTTGTGGAGGAACCATAAGATAAACACATAACGGGGAAATTCAAACAATAAAGGCTATGGGTTAAAACAAGCAACAAGAAAAAGCAGGTTAGTGTGATAGTGCCGAGACAGTGTGAGAGGAGGGAGTGCACGGGTTCGTTGTCAGGGAAAAAACCTTTCTGTTAAGATGACATTTCATCTGTGATGTGGATAAACAAAAGGAGCAAAGCTTGAAAAGCCTTGGAGCAAGAGATCTTAAGGCAGAGGGAGCAGAAGTATAAATCCAAAGATGGGAACTAGCTTGACGTGTTTAAGGGACAGAGGAAAAGGCCAGGATTGATAGAAAGTGTGAGTGAGGGGTAGAGCTGGGGGGTGGGGAGGTGGGGAGCGGTGGTGGAATGAACGGACAAATCGGGTTGTGTTTAAGGGCTTTGGGAAATAACTGAAGGATTTTCAGAGGGGAGGTGACATGACATTAACCTTTAACAGCTTTGAAGAGAGTGGATTTTAGGGGCAAGAACAGAAGTGGGAGCCAGTAGGTTACTTTAGGGATCCAGAGAAGGGATGAGAATGGCTTGTCCAGGATGGTACCAGCAGAGACAGGGAAGTGGACATGTTTATAATATATTTTAGAGTTAGAAAAGGTCAGAGTGACCATTTGTTTTGTTTTGTTTTGCTTTTAGTGAGAATTTCAAGCTTCTAATTTGTTTCTGTTATCTTAATAGAAGTTGAACAAGATTGAGATGAAGTCATAATTTTCAAATTTCCAAGCCAGACTGAATTCTGCTTCAAAAAACAAAAACCATGTACATCTAAATTAACTAGAATTTTGAGAGCTGGAATGAACCTGAGATGAGCATTCCGACATGTCCCCTTCTTTCCATTTTAAAGATGAGGTATTTTGAGGTCCAGAAAAGTTAAGTGATTTATCTAAGTTCAGACCCAGAATATCTGACTCCAAGTTAATGTCATTTCCACACAGTTTTGCTTGAATCTTCTTAAATTAGGTTGTTGCTTTTGAGTAAAGAATATGTTACAGAACTTTGAATCTGTATTTATTGTGATAAATGGGTTGTGTAAATACAGGTTTCTCCCCACTGTCCAGAAGTGTAGAGCCTTCCTAAAAGAACTTCTACCAGCAGAGGGGTGCCTGGGTGGCTCAGTTGGTTAGGTGTCTGTTTGTGGCTCAGGTTATGACCCCAGGGTCATGGGATTGGGTGCTGATTATGGCTCCCTGCTCAGCGGAAGTCTCCTTCACCTTCTCTCTCTCCCTCTGCCTTGCTCATGTGTGCTCTCTCTCTCAAATACATAAATAAAATTCTTTTTAAAAAAGTTAATAAACAGAAGTGGTGTAAAGTGAAGAAGCAACTATCATTAATTTATATGGAAACTTTTCCAGGCCCAGAAAATTTCCCAGACCCAAAAATCAAACTCTCTCAGGCTTTTGTGATCCCTTAGAACACGTCTTGCTAATGGATGCAAAAAGAGTTGAGATGAAGGACAGATGTTCACATGGTTCTGTGCTATGGTGGTTTGATGCTGAGATGCTGGGTGCAATTTCCCAGGAAAGCGCTTAGGGTGCCACCATTGCTCTCAGGGTGCACAAAACCTCCAGAGGGGCTCATTACAAAACAAACCCTGAAGGCTATTTTGGCTTTTCTTTGTAAAAGTGAATCCTCTTCAGGATTCTTAACTAGCAAAACAGGTACTAATGTAGGTCTTACCTAAAAGCAAGTGGTGGTATGTTTGGACAGCAGAAGCAATCTGTATTAAGATCTTCACTGTGTAAATAATAAGTACCAAGACTTCTTCTCTCCATCCTTGCCCTCCCTCTCCATCTTCCTTCCTTCTCCTCCCCCTTCTCCTTCTTCTTCCTTCTCTCCAAATCCCCCCCGCTTTCCCCTACAGATATTGCGATTGCTACACCATATGGGGGTGAAGATTAAAAAGGAATTGTTTATATTTTCAATAGAAGATTAACAGGCTTGAATGCAGCACCGTCTCAAACTCTTGAAGGGAAGTGGGCTGCCCGGAGCATGCCACCAAGCTTTGGCTATTCCATGAAAGGAGCCATGGATATAGACAGAAATGGGTATCCAGGTGCTTTCCTAGAAATACATAGAGTTTCTTAGGTTTTTCAGTCCTAATAGAAATAGTTTTAGTTACTGCTCTCCTGATTTATGTTATGAGTCATTTCCATTAAATACTTCAAGTAGGGGTGCCTGGGTGGCTCAGTGGGTTAAGCCTCTGCCTTCAGCTCAAGTCATGATCTCAGGGTCCTGGGATCGAGCCCCACATCGGGCTCTCTGCTCAGTGGAAAGCTTGCTTCCTCCTCTCTCTCTCTCTCTCTCTCTCTCTCTCTCTGCCTACTTGTGATCTCTGCCTTTAGAATAAATAAATAAATAATATTTTAAAAAAATACTTCAAGTATTGTTCATACCCCTGTTATACTGAAGGCACTGTTCTCATCACTGAAGGGGAATGAAGCAAAGACAGCTCTAGGTCCTGGGAGATTCTAATATGAAATACATACTCTAAGTTTCATCTGTTGTTGTCCTGAAGTTTGTAAATGAAATGTCAGAGAAAAATGTTGTAGAAGCTAGAAAGAAAAGCTGAATGTTCATTCTGACTTTTTAAAAGTCTGTTTGTTTGTTTGTTTGTTTGTTTGTTTTTAATGGTTTAGCATTTTTATGGACTTGACTAATCATTGATTTTTAAAAAATACATTATCTCTAATTCTCCCAGGAGGGCTGGTGAGGAATATAAGCTAGCTCATCTCTTTATTATATCATTTTATGAATGAGAAAAGAGACTGAAAAAAGTGATTTGCCTGTTGGTGTGAATCTGAGCAGGAAGGGAGGCCTTTTACTAGCTCTTACATACTTTGGAGTATTATAATGGATCTGGATCATAATGGGTCCATTCTTTAAATGAAATAATAATGCAGAAAAATAGGTGACCTTTATTGTTGAAACAGTTCCTATGAGCCCAATATACAGGTGTGTTGACGTGCTTTTAGAAATAGGGTAAGAAATTGATTTTTACATGTTAGTGTTATTTCAGGACATTTTTTGGTTATTAATGCAATATATTTGTTCTAGAACTTTTAGAAAATACAGCAAAGCATATCTTTCAATCATTTTTTCCAATGCATTCATACAATTTTTTAACAAAATTGAAGTATGCCTTAGGTTACTGTTAGTAGCATATTTTATTCACTTACAATCAGGAATGTTTCCCTGTATTATTAATCATTCTACTAAACATGAATTTTATGTTTCCCATTCTGTCAAATGTCAGCGTCATATCTTATTTAACTTTATGTTCGGGCATTTATATCCTTGCATGTAATTCCAGGGCATTACTTCCTTAGGACAAAAATCTAGAATTGCTGTGTCAAAGATATGCACTTTTTAAAAAGTCTATTGAAACATATTGTCAAATTACAATCCCCTTCCCTCCAAAAGAAGGTTTTACAATATTTTTTAAGCACTCACCAGAGTGAGTGATCATTTCCCCACATTTGTTCCTATACTGAGGGTCATCTGTTTCTTTTTTTTTTAAAGATTTTATTTATTTATTTGACAGAAAGAGACACAGCAAGAGAGGGAACATAAGCAGTGGTGGGGAGTGGGGGGAGAAGCAGGCTTCCCCCTGAGCAGGAAGCCGGATGCGGGGCTCCATCCCAGGACCCTGGGATCATAACCTGAGCCAAAGGAGACACCTAAGGACTGAGCGACCCAGGAGCCCCACTGTTATTTCTTTTAAAATAACTTTAAACTATATGATAGGTGGAAAATGTTACTTTGTTCTACTTTATTATTTTTAATTATTAGGGAGGGTAAGCATTTTTATTTATTTGTATATATATTTACTTCCATGAATTTCTTTTTACTTTTTCTTTTGCTTTGTTTCTATTGTGATGTTTTTGTTTGTCTTAATTTGTGGCAGTGCCTTCAATATTGAAGATTCTAACTCCTTAACATGCATATATTTTTCAGTTTGTCACATTTGTTTTTTGCGCATAAAAAAAGTTCTTATTTTTTATGTAACCCAATCTACCAGTCTTTATGGTTTCTCATGTATTTTTTTTTTATTATTAGAAAGGGTTTCCCCAGATTTGCCTTCTGTATACGATGAGATAGGGCTCTTATTTCATTTTTTTGTAGTCATGAACCAGTTGTTGCTATCTGCATTTAAAATTTAACGCATTTTATTCTTGTTAATTCGAATGCTATCTGCTATTATTCTAAGTATTCTACATATATGTAATGTGCTTTTTTTGTTTTGGTTTTGACACAGAGAAAAAATTTATAATGAAATTTATTTTTATAATGAATTTTATAATGAAATTGTAAAATCTATAAAACTTTTTCCTCTGAGGAGTACACGTATTTGGGTGATATGCATTTCCTTATTGTTGAAGTATCCATTAGAAAGATACTCGTCTACCCAGATGAAAGATTAGTTTTATGATAAGTTCTTGTCATTTGATAATAGCCTATTTAGAGCTTTGATATGTTTTCACCTTTTAGATATTATCTGATTATCTGACAACTACTTAATGAAGAATAGTTTTGAAACTATGTCTAAATCTTTATTCTATACACTGAAATTTTTTTAGAATGGTATGTGAATAAAAAATTTGTTATTTACATGTTTTTCTACTCTCTTTTAAGACTTAATTGTAGGAGCTCTTGGTGTAGATAGAGCTGTATTATACAGGTGAGCATGTTTCCATATCCTGTAATATGGGAATATTCTGAATTATTTGACAGGTTTTTTTTTTTGAAAATTTGAATATATGTATTTTCCTGGAACAAGGGTCTTTCCCTTCTCACAGACCCAAGAATAAGTTAAGAATCTGAGCTAAAGAAAAGGATTAAGTCAATCACGGGCTAGGCTAAGGAAGCCACCAGATACACCTCAGGGCCATCCAAGTCTGAGACCTTGCAAAGCTGTCACTCAAAAGCGAGAACAGGGACTCACAGCAGAGACAACTGAGCACTGTTTTTATGCTCTTCTTTGTAGTTATATTTCAAGTTCCTTCCAAAACAAGGCCCTAGAAACCCCCAGGTTCAAGTACGTCCCTGAGGTTGGTCCACTGCTGTCTTGTATTCATGCCTGGGTATTCGTTCAGCAACTTTAAACCCCAGGATAGAAGATGTGACACAGCAGAACTTCCCCTTCCGTGGCAGGAGTCTTTCGCTGACGTCAGAGGTGGTGGGGGCAGGCAACGTGGAAAACACACTGGAACTTTCCCTTGGAACTGGGCTGTGATGACAAATGCCTGCCAGATCATCATCATTTTTTCCCTGACTCTTCCTCTAGTTTCTCAAGATTTAACAGAAAATAATCTTCTTCGAAGATACTGGTAACAATTCTAAGAGACAAAGCACGCGCCACCGATGTGCTGTGTTTTCAGGTATGCTGGGTTTAATTCAACTGTCAAATGAGCTGATTGATGCGCTCACCTCGATAGCCAGGTAAGCCCACCTCCTTCAGGAAGCCCACTCTATTCTTGGTAGTGTGACGGGCCACTGAGAGATGGAAAGGACGTAAGAATGCAGAGATCTCCTGGAAGTTCTTCCCCGGAAAGGCAATTCCATGAATGAGGTCTTCCAGGCAAATAACACCATACTTCCCCAGGTGCTCCTCAATCACTGTATTATCTGTCAAAGGGATGGTTTTATTCTTGACCTTGGCTTGGCCACGTTTCAAGATGAGTTCCCGGACAGACTTCAGATTTGGAAATCCCCAGGCCACATAAGGTTCCACTACACGAAGCGTTTTTATGGCCTGGGGGGTTACTCTGAAAAAGACACCACTGAAAATCTTCTTCAGGCGAAGCCTTGCAATGGTTCTCTGCACCACTGAACTCACCCCATTAATCCTTTGGATGCGTACAACAAAGGCCAAGGAATGTTTATCTGGCACTTCCAGGCCACGAGGTTTCACTTCTAGTCGTCTGAGGCGCACCCTGTCACGTTGCTGCCGCCAGGAAGGCCTGATAAGCCTTCCTCTTTTTCAGGAGATTTTGTGGAACCAACGGGATCTTTTTTCTTTGCTCTTCCTCCGCCATGTTCCCGAAGCTCTATTTGACAGTTTTATAGTTAAGTCCAGTGTTTGAATTTCAGCTTAATTTTCTTGAAGCAATGATAAAATTTGTTCATTCTTTTTAGTCACATGTTGTTGCAGGCAAGTGACATTTATATAAGGAAATCCCAAAGTAGAGAAAAGTGCAGATTTTTTTGATTTAGGAAAGCATTTAGATTTTTCTCTCTTTGTTCTTTAAATTGTATTAAGAAATATTCTTCTGCATTTTGAATCTCTTTAAAATTTATATGAGTTTACATTTTCTTCTAATGAGGCAAGAAATTAACTTGATGTTATGCTACAGCATTCTGTGACCACAAGGGCAGTATGTAATGGCTCCCCAAATCAGTATTTTTATTATTAGAGCAATACCCATAAATCCACAAAGCCTGTATTTCTCAGCTTCATCCACATTCCCGGTTATTCTCTGTATTTAATCTTTCCCCATGCTTTAGGCTACCATGTGGCATCCCAAGTAGATTAAGGTGTTCACAGGTCCATGGGATGTGTTTATATGCCAGGATAACGAACATTAGTTCTGCATAATGGAATTTATGTTGGCTAACTTGGCACCGCCCGTGTATTCATATAGATTCCAGGATTTATCATGATTGAGGTTGGCATGCTGACCTGAGCCTACCCGATTTTTATGCAGGGTTTAAGTCTGTGCATCTGAACTTTGGAACACTACTTACTTTATGATTTCAGCTTTTAAAATTGTTATCAAAGAATTAATAACACATTTAGTAAAAGCTCACTTAGTACAGAAAGGGTATAAACAAAACAACAAACTCCATCTCATGTCAGTTACTAGTTTATAAGTACACCCTACCAGAAATGTTCTGTGCATTAACAAATTGTGTGTGTGTGTGTGTGTGTATGCATGCATCTTTTGTATATTATGGGGTTTTTTTTCTCTCTCATACAAAAATTATATCTTGGATATATCTTAGAGCTCATCTCATATCCACACAGCTGGATTTATGTCACTCATTTCCTCTACTGCATTGCGCTGCATTAGCTAGCTGCCCCATGACGTTTTAACCATTCTGCTGTGGTGGACCCAGTTCAGATAGGTTGGCCAGTTGTCCCTCTTTGCCTGGAACAGAGGGACTCTCAGTGCTAAAATCAGCACTGTCCCTGGCAAACTGGAATAGTTTGTTGTTCTGTGTTTAGGTTGTTTTTATTCTTTTTGCTATTATAAACAATGTTTTAATGAACATTGCACTTATATATACTGTGAATGTAAACCTAAAATGCTTAGGTCAGTCTAACATTTCAAATAACTTCTTTTTTCTTTCTTTTTTTTTTTTAACCAGGGCCAGACCAGTTATAACTGTAAATGCTGGCCTTGAAGTTTACCCTAGCATTTTAAATCAAGACAATAAAACCTGCCACTGCCTGAGACAGATCTCAAAGTTTCCTGGTTAGCATTAGTTTCATAATAGTTATTATTGTGATTATCGGTGTAGTCATTGTGAAAACAATTGAAAATGAGTGGGGGAGCTAAAATATTGCTAAAGTATTTTTTGTGAGTATACTCTCTTTTCATAGATTGAATTATGGGAATATCGTTCCAAAGGAGATATGTAGAGGCTTTATAAATATGCTACAAACTATATGAACTTCATTTTAAATAAATGATGCATGCTCAGTCAATATATTCAAAAAGGAGAAAAAGCTAATAAGATTGCAGAACTCATTTATATATATTTTTAAACAGGCCCATGAACATTTTAATTTTCAAAAGATATGATCTTTTCCATATTTAAAATCTGCAAATAGTTGTATGAAAATATTATATAGATTAAATCTATATTATAAGTAATATATTACTAGTATAATGTACTTGTTATTCTACTTGTTCCCTTACTAGCTTCTAAAGAAAACTATAATATTTTGGTAAGTTTAATGTCTGAATTCTTCTCTAGTCCAGTGTTTCTCAAGTATCCCTTATTCGTATGCTATTTTTTGCTACATTATATGATTTTTGCTATATTTTCATTCTACCTGTATTTATAATTTTAGTGGGGTTTTTTTTGTTTGTTTGTTTGTTTGTTTTTTAAGTAGCCTCTGTGCCCTGCATGGAGTGCAACATGGAGCTTATACTCATGACCCTGATATCAAGACTTGAGCTGAGATCAAGGGTTGGACACTTAATTGACTAAGCTACCCAGGCATCCCTAAAGTTTTTTTTTTCTTTAAATTGATACATGTATTACTTAAAAACATTTTAAAATAAGATAGAAAACACGAGTACCTTTCTCATACATGTAAAAATAAGTATTAAATTAAGAAAAATCTTGACCCATTTACTACTAAAATTACCATGAGTACCCTACTTTGGAGGACATTGTTCTTTATGTTCCTTGGTTACACAGAAAAGTCAGAGAACTTCTGACAAATGCAGAGTAGAATGATTGGAAGCTGGGAAAATTTTACTTCAGAAGAGCTAATATAAAAGTATTTTTTCTGATTTTGTTTTTGAATTATTACACTTATTAAAAACATTTTTCAAAATTATATTTCTTTCATTAGATTGCATTAAAAATTTTGTAACATTTTTTCTTAATTTATATTGATTAGCAGTGAAGTTTTCAGATTTTGGACTTTTTTTTAACTGTCCTTCTGCCCTTCACTTACTCTGCATGCCCCTGTGAAGTTGCTAATAATATATTTTAAATTATGCAAATAATCCAAAGGCTTTGAATACACTAAGCAGTAGCTTTCATGTTTTTGATTATGGCACATAGTATGAAATATATTTTGCATCATAATCCACCAAAGACATGTATGCAATTAAAACAAACGTTCCATGAAATCTTACCCTTCAATTTCATTTATTTGATTTATTTTTTTAAGATGGTGGCTAACCCATCCTTTTAAACTAATTCCATGACCCATTAATAAACCTATTCATGACCCATTAGTAAATCATGAAAAACACTGTTCTATAGGAGCTTTCTAATTAAAGGAAGTTTTGGTGGGGTTTTTAGTAAATGAGATGTTATTTTAAGTCTGGTCAGTCATTTCCCTCAGTGAGGTTTATCAATATGTTCTCTAAATGTGAGAGAAAGTTAGGAGATTCATTTCTTTTTCTTAGTTTTTTTTCCCTTCTTTTCCCCTCAAGGTACCATGAAGTAAATGTGCTTAAATTACTGAAGCGTGACTTCAGTTATTCTGTGTAGTTTCATGTTTCAGGAATAATATTAAGACATGAGGAAAGATATAAAAGACTTCACTATATATATACTGTGTATTAGAAATGTGGTATTTGGGAGTGATATTCAAAAATATGTGTAAACTGGATTATAGGATTTGTATATATTTTTTTAATTTCCTACAGTTTTAGTGTTGAATTCCTCACTTGAGGAACTTCCTCACTTAAAGGCAGATGGCAAAGGAGCACTTCTGACGAAACTTAGTAAGTGTTCTATGGAAAAATTATATAATGATTCTACATCTATAGCACTCAGAAAATATTTTAAGATATTTGAATAGTTAGCACAAATAGCTGTTATTGTTCTGTCTTTGACCTTCTGTGCTTAAAGACACTTAACATTGCAACATAATTACCTTGTTGACTTTTAAGTTAGTTCAGATAGAATACATATTTACTTATGGACATTGTGAACAATGTAGCCCATGGAATGGCAAATATGGACTTCAGAAAGTTAAACAATAAATGAACTCTAGGGGAAATGGGTGTCGTTTATAAATAGATGACCTACAGAAGAGTTGCTATTTTATGTCTTGGAGCCACCAGCCACCTCAGGAGTAAGGGTGCTTTAGAAATAGTGGAAGAAGTCTGGGCCACGAAATTTAACTCACATGGCAAATGTCTACCTGACTCTTCCTTTACAAAAAGCGGTTTATGTGGTCCACAGAGCAAGGTAGGAGAACTAAGTGATTATTGCCAAGATTTGTCATTATGTTAGTGACAGTGCTGAGAAGTAACAATAAAGCAAGGAACGAGGACTGAATCTCTTGGATATGTGTTTGTGCATGAAAATCCACATATAGGAGCCAAGCAAGGCATCGCTGGAGGATGACTTTTCAGTGGAGACCTGAAGGAAGTGAAGGAGCTAGGTGTGTTTGAGAAACACAAGGAGAGCGGCGTGGGTGGGTGGGCCGGAACTGGAAGCAAAGTAACCCTGCATTCTCATCCAAGGTGACCTGAAGTTCAACATTTACAGAAGCTTGGAAAGTGGTTTTAAAGGTCTGCTCTCTTACTCGCGCGCTCCACACCCTCTCCTGAGAGAGGTGCCGCAAGCCTGGCGCTCTTAGACCCGGAAAGACCAGGCACTCCCAGCCCGGGCCAGCAGGAAAATCTCAGCCTGCGATCGCTGCTTGGAACCTCTCTGGCGGTCTGGAGCTGCCCAGACAGCCGCCGCTGCCGTGGTTTTGGGTACAAACGGAAGATCCTGCATCCCCAGGGACCGCGACTCGGAACCTGCTCTGCCGGAGGCCAAGTGGGGATTTATATGGGCTCTGCAGCACCCACAGGGGAACAGACTGAGGCTTCTCTCTCAGAGGGAGGTCAGGTGCAGTTTGCTTTCCTCTAAAGCTACAAAAACCATCAAAAGCGGTCAAGGCAAGGAAAAAAAAAAGGTGAACAAACATAAAAACCTCCAGAGAACAAAAGCCTGAAAAAACTGGTTTCCTCAGAGCCCACCCCCTTGAGGCGGGCAGGAGGACTTAACTCAGGGAACATCATTGACTGAAAACCCACGTGGCAGGCCCCTCCCCCAGAAAACCAACCAGGAAAGGAAAAAAAAAAAAAAGACAAGAGAACAACCACCACTACTTCATAGATACAACTTTCATTCTTAACTCTTTCCCATTATTCTGGTTCATTTTTTTAAATATAGATAATTTTTTAACCTATTTACCATCACAGTGAGATGTCCAGTACATCAAATTCCATAATAACCTTCTAACCTGAACTTTTTGATACATACACCTATGTTTTTCTTTTGCTTTTCTATTTTTTTTAATTTTTTAAAAAATTTTAGTTTAGTTTAGTCTAGTTTATTCCTTTTTTATTTTTATTTTATAATATTCATGTAGAGTAAAATTTCAAGGTAACTCCCTTTCCCCAATCAATGCTACCCCTATAGGTAAATCAATTTTTAATCCCCCTTTTTCTTAGGAAAGTTGAGTCCTTTAACAGATATCAAGATATATCCAGGAAGAATCAAAATAACCTTCCTCGCCCACACTGAGAATTTATAACCACCCTCCCATCTTTTTATTCCACCACTGTTTCTGTGTTTTTGTGTTTGTCCTGAGAGTATATAAATCTTATACTTGGGGTTCTTTTTGATGAGGTTCTTCCTTTTTTTGCTTATATATATATATATATATATATATATATACACATATATGTGTGTGTATATATATATATATATATATATTTCTCTTGTCATATACTTTTATCAGTCTTTTTGTCTGTTTTTGTTTGTATACTTCATAAATCTTACCTTGGGCCCCATTTGGGCTGAAACTTCTCTTTTATCTTCCCTTTTTTTCCTGTCTCTCTCTCTCTCTCTCTCTCTCTCTCTCTCTCTTTTTTTTTTCTTTTTCTTTTCTTTTTTCTCTCGTTTGGGTGGGGAATCCTGATTGCTCAGAAGCGTTCCAGGGTGCCCCTTGACTGCACCATAATTGATACATCCAGCTACATCCGTTCAGCCATCTCTCACCAAAATGACTAGGAGAAGGAATGCCCAACAGAAGAAAAATACAGAGGATGGCCCTTCTGCAACAGAGCTAACGGCTATCAATATAGACAATATGTCGGAAAGAGAATTCTTTCCTAACAATTATCCAGGCAATAGCTAGACTGGAGAAAGCCATGGATAACCAAACGGAATTGATTATGGCAGAACTGAAAGCCACCAGGGATGATGTTCACAATGCTCTCAATGAGTTCCAATCTAATCTAAATTCTCTAAAAGCTAGGATAGATAACTGAGACAGAAGACAGAATTAGTGATCTGGAGGACAAACAGATAGAGAGAAAGGATCAGGAGGAAGCTTGGAACGAACAGCTTAGAAGCCACAAAAACAGAATCAGGGAAATAAATGATGCCATGAAACGTTCCAACGTCAGAATTATTGGAATCCCTGAAGGGGAGAAGAAAGAAGTCTAGAAGATATAGTGGAACAAGTTCTCCGTGAAAATTTTCCCAATCTCATTAATGGAACCAGCATTCATGTACTAGAGGCAGAACGGTCTCCCCCCAAGATTATAGATACCAAAAAAACATCAAGGCACCTGATAGTAAAATTGAGAAATCATAATTGTAGATACAATCTCTTGAAAGCCGCTAGGAAAAAGAGGCTCCTTACATACAGAGGAAAGCCCATCAGAATAACATCAGACCTGTCCACAGAGACCTGGCAAGCCAGAAAGGGCTGGCAAGATATATTCAGGGCACTAAATGAGAAGAACATGCAGCCAAGAATACTTTATCCAGCAAGACTGACATTCAAAATGGATGGAGAGATAAAGAGTTTCCAAGACCGGCAAGGCTTAAAGGAGTATGCAACCACCAAGCCAACACTGCAAGAAATATTAAGGGGGGGTTCTATAAAAGAGGAAAAATCCTAAGAATAGCATTGAGCAAAAATATAGAGACAATCTACAGAAAGAAGGACTTCAAAGGTAACACGATGTCAATAAAAACAAAAAATCACACTCAATGTGAATGGCCTAAATGTGCCCATAAAATGACACAGGGTTGCAGATTGGATAAAATGACAGGACCATCCATATGTTGTCTACAAGAGACCCATTTTGAACCTAAAGATATGCCCAGACTGAAAGTGAAGGGATGGAGAAGCATCTTTCATGCCAATGGGCCTCAAAGGAAGGCCAGGGTAGCGATTCTCATATCAGATAAATTAGATTTTAAACTAAAGACTGTAGTCAGAGATACAGAAGGACACTACATAATTCTTAAAGGGACTATCCACCAAGATGATCTAACAATTGTAAATATCTATGCCCCCAATATGGGAGCAGCCAATTACATAAGAAAACTATTAATCAAGATAAAGAGTCATATTGATATGAATGCATTAATAGTAGGAGATCTTAACACGCCTCCCTCAGAAATAGACAGATCATCGAAGCAGAAAATCAATAAAGAAACAAGAGCATTGAATGACACATTGGACCAGATGGACCTCATAGATATATACAGAATATTCCACCCTAAAACAACAGAATACTCATTCTTCTCAAGTGCACATGGAACCTTCTCCAGAATAGACCACATACTAGGTCACAAATCAGGACTCAATTGATACCAAAAGACTGAGATTATTCCCTGCATATTCTCAGATCAAAATGCTTTGAAACTAGAGCTCAATCACAAGGAAAAGTTTGGAAGGAACTCAAACACCTGGAAGCTAAAGACCACCTTGCTTAAGAATGCTTGGATCAACCAGGAGATCAAAGAAGAACATAAACAATTCATGGAAACCAATGAGAATGAAGACACTTCAGCCCAAAACCTATGGGATACAGCAAAGGTGGTCCTAAGGGGGAAATACATAGCCATCCAAGCCTCCCTCAAAAAAATTGAAAAATCCAGAATATACCAGCTGTCTCTACACCTTAAAGAACTGGAGAATCAACAACAAATCAAACCCTAACCCAACTCCACACCTAAGAAGGGAAATAATCAAGATTAGAGTAGAGATCAATGAGGTAGAAACCAGAGATACAGTAGAACGTATCAATGAAACTAGAAGCTGGTTTTTTGAAAGAATCAATAAGATCAATAAACCATTCGCCACACTAATCCAAAAGAAAAGAGAGAAAGCCCAAATTCATAAAATTATGAATGAAAAGGGAGAGATCACAACTAACACCAAGGAAGTAGAAACAATCATCAGAAGTTATTATCAACAGTTATATGCCAATAAGCTAAGCAACCTAGATGAAATGGATGCATTCCTGGAAAACTATAAACTCCCAAAATTGAACCAGGAAGAAATTGACAACCTGAATAGGCTGATATCTAGTAACGAGTTTGAAGCAGTGATCAAAAACCTCCCAAAAAACAAGAGCCCAGGACCTGTTGGATTCCCTGGGGAATTCTACCAAACTTTCAAAGAAGAAATAACACCTATTCTCCTGAAGCTGTTTCAAAAAATTGAAGCAGAAGGAAAACTTCCAGACTCTTTTTATGAAGCCAGCATTACCCTGATCTCCAAAATGGGCAATGACCACACCAAAAAGGAGAGTTTCAGACCAATATCCCTGAGGAATATGGATGCTGAGATTCTCAAACAAGATCCTAGCAAACAGGATCCAACAGCACATTAAAAAGATTATCCACCATGACCAGGTGGGATTCATCCCTGGGTTACAAGGGTGGTTCAACATTCGCAAATCAATCAATGTGATAGAACAAATCAATAAGAGAAGAGAAAAGAACCACATGGTCCTCTCAATTGATGCAGAAAAAGCATTTGACAAAATCCAGCATCCGTTCCTGATTAAAACATTTCAAAGTATAGAGATAGAGGGAACATTCCTCAACTTTATAAAATCTATCTATGAAAGACCCACAGCAAATATCATCCTCAATGGGAAAAAGCTTGCAGCCTTCCTGTTAAGATCAGGAACACGACAAGGATGACCACTCTCACCACTCTTGTTCAACATAGTATTAGAAGTCCTAGCAACAGCAGTCAGACAACAAAGAGAAATAAAAGGTATCCAAATTGGCAAGGAAGAAGTCAAACTCTCTCTCTTGGCAGATGACATGATTCTTTATATGGAAAACCCAAAAGATTCCACCCCCAAAATACTAGAACTCATACAGCAATTCAGCAACGTGGCAGGATACAAAGTCAATGTACAGAAATCAGTGGCTTTCTTATACACTAACAATGAAAATATGAAAAGGAAATTAGAGAATCGATTCCATTTACTATAGCACCAAGAACCATAAGATACCTGGGAATAAACCTAACCAAAGAGGTAAAGGATCTGTACTCGAGGAACTACAGAACAGTGATGAAAGAAATCAAAGAAGACACAAAAATATGGAAGACCATTCCATGCTCTTGGATCAGAAGAATAATCATTGTTAAAATGTCTATACTGCCTAGAGCAATCTATACTATTAAGAGTGCTGAATGCCTGCCCTTGAAATAATATTATAATAATAATATGGAGTGATTTTCTAAAGCTCAGAAATCTACTTGCCACTATGTAGAATTGTTTTTTGTTCTTGTTTCTGTTTTAGTTTTTGTTCTTTTTTTTTTTGTAATAGCAAAAACAAATAAAAAGCCCAAAACAATCCAAATAACCTTTGACAGGAGAATGAATAAATATATTATGGGTTTAATATATGATGAGAAACTATTCAACAGTGAAAATTAACCTCAGCTATTTCCAACAGCATGGATGAATCTTAACAAGGCTGTTGAACAGAAAGCAAACCACAGAAGAATACATATGACCTCTGTTTGAAGTAACCTAGAAAAAGGAAAAGCAAACTGAAAAATATATTATTTAAGGACAAATATAAAATATAGTGAAATACTGAAAACAGGAAGGGTGTACTTAAAGTTTAGGATGGTGGTAACTTCTGAAAAAAAAAAAAAGATAAGGGAACACATGGATACCTTAAACATTATTGGTAATATTCTAGTTTTTTTCATTGTGGTGTGCCTGTTTTATTAACATGCCTCATATATTTTTATATTAATCAAGTATTCTATTATAAACAAAACTTAAGGGTTCCCACTGAATAATAAATCTTTTTGGATACTGTTATTCTTATACAAGTGTAGTTTTTCAGAATTCTGGTAGAATTGGATCAGGGTTGAATATGGCTGGCTTTGGGTTTATACTTACAGATTTCTCTAGATAGTTTGATGTCATAGATTGATGTTATCATTAATTAGAAGCTTTTCTGTTTCTAGGATGAATCCAAATTTAGAGACAAACTCACTCCAATTACTGTTTTTATGGAATATCAGCTAGATTACAGAACAGCTGCTGATGCGACAGGTTTACAACCCATTCTTAATAAGTTCACTCCAGCCAACGTTTGTTGACAGTATTACACTATCTCCACTTATCACTAATTTTATACTTTATTTTTTTTAAGTTTTATACTTCATCTTTTTAATTATCATGTGGGGTTGCTTTTTAAATGTTGTGTTTCTAGTCAAAGAAGCCAGGGGAAAGAATCTGAATTTTCAGGTCACAGATATTTGAAGCCACTCAGAATTTGCAGAGAACATGCAGAATATGCAGAGAAAGACAGGGTCACATTTCATAGATGCTAAGTAGTAAAATAGTTCAAGGAGAACAAAGTGCCAGTCTATTTACATACTATTTTACTGTTTTTGCTAAACAAGTTTTATGTGTATGTTTTCTTTGATTTACATTTTAATTATAAAAATAATATATGTGTACACATATGCAACCTCTTACATCTATGTCATTTAATTAATTCACATATATTATTTCATTCCAGTGAAATTGACAGCTAAGATCTGTATTGTGTAATTTTATTCTGTGTAGCTGCATATCCCTTGTGACTTGGAAGAGGAAACCTTTCATTACTTTCCCCCTTTAAATCATTTTCTCTCACTCCCTCTTTTTTTTTTTTTTTTTTTTTTTTGGTCTGTCCCTGGGCTTGAAGCTTTTTGAATATTAATAGACCAAGAATGGCTTCCTCTTTTTCTTCTTTCTTCTTTTAAAAATTTTTAGATTCCTTCTTTCACATTTTGCCCACCTCTTCTGCTACTTCCCACTGTTTCTCTTTTTTGCATTTTCCATATTGATCTAGCCTCCAGATCTAAAGGGAGAAAATTCAGGGTTTTTGCTTATTTCACCCGTCGTGGATTGGTAAACTTCAGTGCTTCTAGTCCCTTTTCCTTCATCTCCTTCCAAATGGCCATGCATATGCTGGACTCATTTTGTCCAGTTTCCATTCCCTTTGGTGTGCCTGTTGGAATTGCTTCCACGTGCCCATAGCTCCTTATTCTTTTACACTCTGAGGCCATTTTCCATGATGTTGGCAGAGGCATAGTCCGCAACAAGAAATTCTAAAAGGGAATTTGTTTCTCCCAAGATAACGCAACTTAGCTAGCAGCAGCAGGTTCATGCTGATCCCTCATTTCTTTTCTTCTTCTTCTTTTTTAAATCTTCATTTCTTGACTGTACTTTCTCTTTTATATGACACTTCATTCCAGAATCATAACAACCTAATTTGAGATAGAACTAAAATGTTCCAGCTAATTTTATTATATGCTGTGATTGTTTTTCTTCCTTTTCATTCTTGACTAGCTACACTGACCTATTTAAAAATAAGAGGCCATGGGGCTCCTGGGCGGCTCAGTCATTTGAGCATCTGCCTCTTGATTTCAGCTCAAGTCATGATCTCAGAGTCCTGGGATCGAGCCCTGTGTTGGGCTCTGTGCTCAGTGGGAAGTGTGCTTGAGGATTCTTTCTCTGTCTCTCCCTCTGCCCCTCCCCTCACTCCCACATGTGCACATGCCTGGGCGTGCTCTCTCTGTCCCTAAAATAAATACGTCTTTTAAAAAAAGCAGCCATGATACTTTTTACTTCCAGGTATGCAAACAAGTTGATGAGTGTATATAAATATATGTGTGTTTATGTATATTCACATACACCTACATATACATTGACTTATATTGATTTACACTGCATATGTGTCCTACCTTGGTATTTTTTCATGTAGAAACAATAAAATGCTTTTTTTCTAGGCCCATATTCTGCTTGACTGTGGTAAAGACAATGTCTGCAAACCCAAACTGGAAGTTTCTGTAGATAGGTAAGTTTTGCTCGAAACAATAAACAGTATAACAAGAAATTTACATGGAAGAAGACACTTTTCTGTTCAAAGCAATAGTATATTTTAATGTGAACTAGTTATAAAGGAGGATAATTCATAATTTTCCGTAATAGTAAAACTATCAGTATTGAACTTTAAAGAAATAAGCACTGTTTTCACTACTTGCCTAGGTTGGCAAATCTATTTCCATGCAGGATGAGTAGTGTTACAAAGTAATACCTCTTAAAGATATATTTCATTATAGATACCCAGTAAGCTACCGGAATCTGATTAATATTTTATGATATATGAATTTTAAAGAATATTTTGAGAATCGTGACAGTGATTAATTCAGCTTTTAGAAAAAAAATTCAGGGAATTAATAAGTACCTACAAAGAGATACAAAATTACTTCAGCAACAGATATGACTGGTAGTGATGTATTAGTAGCATTAATTCTTTTTTTCCTGAGAGAAGCACTGGATTTGCACTTAGTGTGCTATTTCCAGTTTTCTGTTGAGCTGTGAAATAGGCTTAAAATATCGCCAGACTCTGTTGAACATGTCAGTGCTATATATTTCTTTTGTTTCTTTTTTTTTTTTTAAAGATTTTATTTATTTATTTGTCAGAGAGAGAGAGAGGGAGAGAGAGTAAGCACAGGCAGACAGAATGGCAGGCAGAGGCAGAGGGAGAAGCGGGCTCCCCGATGAGCAAGGAGCCTGATGTGGGACTCGATCCCAGGACGCTGGGATCATGACCTGAGCCGAAGGCAGCTGCTTAACCAACTGAGCCACCCAGGCGTCCCTCTTTTGTTTCTTTGAACAACCATGCTCTCCCCTGCAGTTTTTTCTTTCCATTGTCTAGATTTGTATTAACTTGTAGTAATCAAAAGAAGATCTGTATTGGGGATGACAATCCCCAGTATTCTGAGCCAAGATTGTCAAGGCTCAGAATCAAGGAGAAGGTGCCTATGAAGCTGAGCTCATCATTTCCATCCCTCCGCAAGCTGATTTCATCGGGGTTGTCCGCAATAGTGAAGTAAGCAAACTGCCTCTTTAAAAATCGAAATGCACTCATAGATCTCATTAAGATTAATGAGTTACCCCTCTATTTAGTGTAGTACAAGCTTAGCCATTCTACTTAAGGCTAAATTGCTAGGTAGTAGAGTGCCTGTCTTATATAATTCCTTTCAAGCCTGATACTTTTCATAATGCATTGATAGGACATTTTTAGAATTGCTAGCTAAGTTCCTGAAACAAGGTCAGGTAGATAAAGTGTCTTAGCCCATCCATCAAATAATTTGTTAGGGGTAATAAGGTCCTCTAGGGATCTTTCAGAAACAACTTTACATTCATATGTTGCAGTTGGACACAATTCTAGCTTCTCCCATACCCACCCCACCATTTACTCAAATGGCTGGATATTTTTTTAAAATAAGAAACTTAGCTATCCAACTGCGTGATGTTGTCTAGGAATTTTAGTGTGTTTTTTGGGGGTCATTAATTTATTTTCATTTCAATCCTCCCCTCTGCTTTTTTTTTTTTTTTTTTTTTTTGGCTGTCAAAGGCATTTGCAAGACTTTCCTATGTATTTAAGACAAAAGACCAAACCCGCCAGGTTAGGTATGTGATCTTGGAAACCCAATGAAGGCTGGAACTCAATTAACATATTTTAACTAAATACATTTTTTTTTCTTTTAAAGAAAAAAGCAAATTTTTCTGTGGGTTTTTCCATAGAAATTTTTAAAATAAATGCTTCAGAATGTCTCTTTAAGTTGGTTTTGATTTAGAATGTAATGACTAGCAGAGTTTGTTTGATTATGACTAAGATAATATAATAATGGATTGTGCTATTACACTGCATTCAATAAGCAGAATTTACACTGCCTTCATTTTGCTAAATGGATTGAGAACATGGGTTAAACTAAGGACTAAAATTGTAACTCTGATATTTTCACCTAATGCTTTAATGAACCCTTAAAGCTCTTCTGACAGATATCAAGACTGCCGTTACTAAGTGTGATAGAGTTGTCTCATGAATTTGAAACTGTATCGTCATCCCAAACAGAATCAAAGAGCATCTTAGTTGGATCAGGCTCCCCTTGAGGTGGAGAAAGGAGCCCAAGAATTTGAGAAAATGCACTCAGTGGGTCTGCTTCTGAAGTGCTCTAAAAAGTGAACAACATATAGCTGGAGAACTCTTAGTATCAAGGAAAAATGGGAGTATATTTTATCCTACTTTTTTTCTTGCTACTTTTTCTATAAAATTTAATTATAGTACAAAGACTTTGGTAACTTGAAGATCTGTTTATCTTTCCTGTTAGATATTATTCAAAGGCACAGACTTGGCAACTAACAGTGAATAAGCCTTAGAGATATAATGAACAGCACAGTGAATATACGTGATCATCAACCTTGCGGTGGCACCTGGATGGCTCAGTCAGGTAAGTGTCTGACTGTTGGTTTTGGCTCAGGTAGTGATCTCAGGGTCATGAGACCGAGCCCTGCATTAGGTTCCACACTACTCGTGGGATCTGCTTATCCTGCTCCCTCTGCCTCCACGCCGTTCTCTCTCCCTCTCAGATAAATAAGTAAATAAAAATCTTTAAAAAATCTTTTTCTAAGAGATTAGATCTTTATTCCAACCATAAAATAGAAATGATAATTATGTGACATGATAGAGATGCTAACTATAGCTACAATGGCAATCATATTATAATTTATAAATGTATCAAATCAACATGTTTTATAACTTAAATTTACCCAATGTTATATGTCAAATATATTCCAACAAAAGTTCCAATTCCTTCAGGTATAATTTCCATTAAAAGTCATTATTATTTCTAAATGCGTGGTCTCTTAGGAAGGAGGACCTGAACAAAGTACCCGGAGTTGAACTTTTCCACATGTATTTAACAATGTTTCACTAACAAGTGAACATAGTTTTCTATGTTCTCATTATCTCTAGCCTTCTCACTCACAGTTCACCCAGTGTAGATAATTTCAAGTTATTTCAAGTGGCCCGCTTCAGGCTTTATAAAGTGAGAGGTAGTTTGATGAAGTACACCCCAGAAGTTTCATTTTTGTGTATCATAAATGATCCCCAAGAAGCCTGCTTTCTCTTACCTTGTTAGCTCAGTTCTTTTTTTTTTTTTTTTAATGATTTTATTTATTTATTTGACACAGAGAGAGAGACAGCGAGAAAGGGAACACAAGCAGGGAGAGTGGGAGAGGGAGAAGCAGGCTCCCTGATGAGCAGGGATCCCTACTGGGAACTTGATCCCAGGACTCTGGGATCGTGACCTGAGCTAAAGGCAGATGCTTAAGGACAGAGCCACCCAGGCGCCCCCAGTTATTTTCTTTAAGAACAATGTTCCCGTGCAGGAATTCGGGTGATAATTGTTAGTGGAGTTGTGATAGGCATAGAGAAGTTCTGGCTCTAGCCCTACCTCTCAACCCTTGTGTAAGCCCCATTCTCTCACCTTTTAAACCCATTCATTCTTCTTTCCTGATCCATTAACACAAGTTCAGTTGTTAATTTCCTGTCACCAAATCAGTGTGCAGAATTGCTGTACTTTCACTGAATCAACAGATACTCACTTTTGCATTTTTATAAAGTTAATATTAGGTATTATTATGAGTAGATAAAATTACGTTAATAATTGTTAAGTAGGCTCCTTTATCATTGGCCCATGTATCTTAAATAAAAGAGATTCTATAGAAGATCAGATTTAATTATCTCTGTTAGAGTGTTTTCAGTTTTATTGTAAGCTCAGAAAAACCCCATTTCGGAATAATTCCTTTTATATTTGGACATTGGAATTTAAATTTCACTGATTAGACATTGTTTTAATTAATATTGCTATCTCTTCCTCCCTCTTCAGCTCCTAGCTGGTCTTTGTTTCAGTGTGCACCAGCAATCAGAGATGGATACTTCTGTGAAATTCGATTTACAGATCCAAAGGTATGGAAACAACATTTTTCAGTTTGTAATAACGATTAAGAAAATGTTACTTGTCATAAACATATTGTGTAATATGTTCTAAATGTTATGGAATAGAATAGGCTGAAATTTCAGTACTTGACTATATAATTTTTATTATTATTTTATTATTTTTTAATTTTATTTTTAAAATTTCACTTACAATGTTTCCAAGGCTGATTACTGTTTATAAAAATAAAATAGTATTCATTATTTTGTATAAATATATTAATGTCATAAATACTAAAAATATAGAAAATTTAGAAACATATAGAAAGAAAATAATAATCACCCATAGATACCCTTGTGAACATTTTGTTATATATCATATCATATCAATTTCTTTTACAGAATAAGATATTTTTTTACTTGAACACATCTCTGTATGTTTAACCATTTTCCTTATGGGTGGACATTTAATTTGCCTCCAATTTTTTTTAAGATGTTATTGATTCTGAGAGAGAGAGAGTGGCAGAGGGAGAGAAAGACTGTCCGGCAGACTGTGCGGAACAAACTCGGTCTCCCTCTCCTGACCCTGAGGTCGTGACCTGAGCCAAAATCGAGAGTTGGACACTTAAGCCATCCAGGCACCCCTGCCTCTAACTTTTTTTTTTCAAACTGTGATGAACATCTTTGTAGAAGATATGGTTTTCATTTTTTATTATGCCATTTTGAAAATCAATATTTCTATCCTAAGAATAATTTATTTTGAGTTTTGAGCTTGTAAAACAAAAATAAAAGAAGTAAAATTTGGTCATCTTGGAATTAAATGCCAATGAAAATAATTTTAAGTTAGTTTTTCCTTTCTTTGTTGCTTTTAATTTGTTCATTTGTTTCACTGCATTTGCCTCTGTATGTCTTTGATGATGATCATGCTTAGTTCAGGCCTAAATATGTATTTTTTCTTTTTCAGCTTCAATCTCTTTGACAAGGTAAGCCCAGTTGTTTCTTACAGAGCTGACCTCGCAGTCTTAGCCACTGTTGAGATAAGAAGGTCAGTATGATTACTGAGTTGAGTGTCTCATTCTTGTGAGATTTAAACTACTTTAAAATGTGATTACTTTTTTTAATTTATTTTTTATTTTTATTTTTTATAAACATATAATATATTTTTATCCCCAGGGGTACAGGTCTGTGAATCTCCAGGTTTACACACTTCACAGCACTCACCCCAGCACATACCCTCCCCAATGTCCATAACCCCACCCCCCTTTCCTAACCCCCCTCCCCCCAGGAACCCTCAGTTTATTTTGTGAGACTTCGAGTCACTTATGGTTTGTCTCCCTCCCAATCCCATCTTGTTTCATTTATTCTTCTCCTACCCCCTTAACCCCCCATGTTGCATCTCCACTTCCTCATATCAGGGAGATCATATGATAGTTGTCTTTCTCTGATTGACTTAGTTCGCTAAGCATGATACCCTCTATGGAAAGAACCTAGATGTCCATCAACAAATGAATGGATAAAGAAGATGTGGTATATATATACAATGGAATACTATGCAGCCATCAAAAGAAATGAAATCTTGCCATTTGTGACGACGTGAAAATGCAATTACTTTTTAAAAGCAACTATGAGGCTCAGTAGCTTCTTGTGGGAAGGATCCTCCCAAATTTCCTAGTAGTTTTACCGGAGCTAGAGCTTCTGTAGAAGTAAGGTCCTAGGTCTATTCCAAAGCCCCAAATACTTGTTGGTATCCTCCAGAAATAAACCAGATGTGGCAACACCAGGCACAAAATAAGTGTTGAACTTTGATGCAACTTCATTTACCAATTCACCCGTTACGTGAGATTCAGCAACGAGCAGTTTGTGTGCGGGTGTGTGTGCTTGTTCACATACACATACAGCTCTTTTTCTTTTAAATATGTATATTTTTAATTAGTTCTGATTAGATTCATCTGGATACAGGGTACTTTTGAAAATGAACTGACCGTATCGTTTTGTAATCATGGTAAGTTTTCTTTGGTCATCATTTAGAGTTTCAAGTCCTGATCATATCTTTCTTCCAGCTCCAGACTGGGAGCATAAGGAGAACCCTGAGACCGAAGAAGATGCCAGGCCACTTGTTCAGCACATCTATGAGGTCTGCAGTTGTTAGCTTTAACTGATACATGGTAGGGAGCCTTTAAAGAGAAGAACAGATAGCCTACTTAAAAAGACAAGTCTTTTCAGGGGCACCTGGGTGGCTCAGTGGGCTAAGCCTCTCCCTTTGACTCAGGTCATGATCTCAGGGTCCTGGGATCGAGCCCCGCATTGGGCTCTCTGCTCAGCGGGGAGCCTGCTTCCCCCCATCTCTCTGCCTGCCTCTCTGCTTACTTGTGATCTCTGTCTGTCCAATAAATAAATAAAATCTTAAAAAAAAAAGCGTGTTTAATGATTATGTAAACTGCATTGTTTAAGGATGTATCTGAACTTTCTTTGAATTTTTTCCCTATTCAGAAGTTCCTTTTTTTAAGACAAATAGCTTCAAGTGGTTAAAGAATGCACTTTATACAAATTGTCTAAAACCAGTTACTTCACTTGAATAAAAGCAATAGGTCATTGTTGAATATTTTCATATGGATTTTTTGCAGTTCTAACTAAAAATTGAAAGTGCCTATAGCAGATCATCCAAATTTTCTTCCTACAGAAAGAAAATATTCTATACCATCTTTCCTTTGAAAACTTTTTCATACTTTCCTCTTGTTATATATTTTCATCCCGGCATATACTGCTGTATAGTAGAGACAAATGCTGAGTTGATCTCCTTTGCCTCATAATGATCATGTTGGAATGTCAGAGTGACTATGGAACCCCTGCTGCTATTCAGATCTTTTGCTAAAGCTGGTATAGGGGGAGGATTATGGAATAGATTTTTGCTCAAAGTACTTACATTTTCTTTTCCCCATTAGCTCAGAAACAACGGTCCAAGTTCATTCAGCAAGGCAGTGCTGAATCTTCAGTGGCCTTACACACATAACCATAGCTCATTGTTACACATGCTTCAGTACGGAGCTGATGGGTCCACGAACTGCACGTCAGACACGGAGATCAACCCTTTGAGAATTAAGGTAATGTACTTAATAGCAACTTTTCATTATGATATTTAATGCTTTTCTTTCTAGGTATATGGGAGAAATGTACAAAATAAAACATTTATTTATTTTTAACGATTTTATTTATTTATTCTAGAATGAGAAAGAGATGAGCAGACAGGAGGGGCAGAGGGAGAGGAAGACTCCATGCAAAGCAGGGATCCCGATGCAGGGCTCAATCCCAGGACCCCAGATCGTGACCAGAGTGGAAGGTAGACACGTAACCCACTGAGCCACCCGGGTGCCCAAAATAAAGTAAATGCTTTAATAACACAAACCCACTCTACAAAAATATTTTACTTCATAACCAGTACACTAAAGATTAAATTGCTTATTTGTATAATGAGTAAGGATTAATTCCTTACTCTGAGAAGTCCTAATGAATCATTTACTTATGGAGAGACCCAGCATGACTTTGGGTCCACTGTATTGTGGTTTATCCACATGTGATATTGTGACGGGGTGTTTTGTTATTGAAATTTTTGTCTTTGGGAAAAGATCTAACATTTTACTTAACCTGGCTCTTTTGACTTCCATGACTTAGAAAAACTTCATTTTGTGGAGTTCTGTACTTTTGGACATCTTAGCACATGTATTTGGATAAGAAGCTCTTGCCCAATTTGGACTAAGGAAAGTTAAGAAAACAGAACAAAAAGCTCTTTTGAAATGATACATATTCATGGTTGACATTTACCACTGTTGGCACAATGAAATCTCAGGCTGTTCCCTGTGTTTTATCCATGTCCCCCGTAGCTGTGCAAGGGGTGAAGAAAATCATGGCTAAGCAGAGGTAACTTTCCACATACCTAAGGACTCTCTGTGCTTACTTTCTATCATATATTAAGTGGTAAATTTGTCCTAACACATATTCAGTCACCCTGTTTTAATCATATATAACAGTTTATGCCAAAACATCAGTGCAAAATGTTTTCCAATGTTATAAACCATCAGTTTCTCTGTAACCCTAGATCTCAAATTCACAAACCGAAAAGAATGACACAGTTCCTGGCCAAGGGGACGGGAACCATCTCGTCACCAAGCGGGATCTCACCCTCCGCGAGGGAGATGTTCACACTTTG
Source organism: Enhydra lutris kenyoni (assembly GCF_002288905.1). Taxonomy (NCBI): domain Eukaryota; kingdom Metazoa; phylum Chordata; class Mammalia; order Carnivora; family Mustelidae; genus Enhydra; species Enhydra lutris. The sequence goes on from NW_019154085.1 coordinate 47,260, forward strand.
GTAAGCGCCACTTCAACAACAAGCACGTTAGAAATTAAAAAATATGTGATTATAGAACTGATGCCCGAGAACATTTCAAAAATAGAGGCAGCTATGCTTGGAAGAACCACATATATTTTTGTACTATTCACTCCTCTTACTGTCCTTGTTCCTAGTCAAATTAATGCCAGATTTTCTTTAAATGATCTATCTTTGTAGATTGCTAACAAAAGTATTTTGTATTCCCATTTATTTTTCTGGCTGTACTCTAACTGACCTCTTTCTCGACCTCATCCTAATCTTGGAGGCTTTAGTGCAATATTGGGAGAAAAACCCAGGAGGCCTCAACAAAAATATATTACAAGAATAATTAGCATTATGACCAACTTTTGTTGAATCAGTCTGTGTTAGGACTATAATGTTATAAAATGGCTTATCATTTAAGTTTTTGAAATTTACCCAATCTGCAAACCATGAGCTAATGGGGAATCCAGGACAGTGTTTGTATTCATTCATAAGCACCAACTACATTCACATCGCCAAATTCCATAGGTCTTAGTTTTCGTCTGCCTCAACCCTCGGTGACGTTTGGCACTGTCCGCCCCTTGTGCCATTACTCCTCGTTCACTTCCGAGACCAGGCTCTCTTGGCCCCTCCCCTGTCTCAACTAGCTACTTCTTATTCTTCACTTCCAGACCTTTAATTCTAAAGAGTGTTCCAGGGCCCACATCTCAGATTTCTTACCTGCTCCACACACATTCATTCGTTAGATCTGTACCATCCAATACTACGGACACCAGACACATTTCAAGTAGCCACATGTGGCTCCTACTTCGGGAGGCAGAGGTACCTCCGCACTGATGATTTCTCGTCATCTCATGTCTCAGTATCATATCTCATACTGATGTTGTGGGAAGCTCCAATCAGACAGTGCTGTACTAGAGGATGCCGTTCACTCTCATGGCTATAAACACTATCTCTGTGTGCATGACTTCAGTTTACGTTCCTAACCCGATCCTGGGCATTGAACGCCAGATTCCATTATCCAACGGCCTGCTGGAACTCCTCTTAAATATTTAATAGTAATCTTAAATTTTTTCCCAAGAACATACCACTGAGTTTTTCCAACTCTGCTCTTCCTGCAGTGTTCCACATTTGAGTAAGGCATTGTCCAGAACCTGGGAATTGTGATTGACTCCTCTTTTTCTCTCAAACTTTACATCCTATATACTAACCAACGCTGTCAATATCTACTTTCCAATTGCCCTGAACCTGGACCCGTCCCAGCAGCTAGACCCCTGTTACAGCCTCACCAAGGCCTGCCTCTCTTACTTGGATTATTGCCAGACTTCTAGTTGGACTCCATATTTGTCTCCCCCCCATCACAGTTTATTTGCCAAATAGGAGCCATAGTGATCTTTTTAAATGGAGAAGAGAGCCTGTTAATCCGTGTTAAGTGCCTTCCCATCTAAGTCAGAGAGGAAGGCTTTAAGCCCAACAAGATCTAGGCCCTTAGAACTTGCCGGCTGCATTTCCTCTCCTTACTCGCTCCTCATGTCTTGGACACCTTAGTTTTTCCTTGGACAGACGTCCCCAAACATGTTTCTACAACCAGGCTTTGAAAATTTTTCTCCAATCTCCCTGGAATGCTCTCTAGAGGGAATGCTCTTTGTCCAGATAAACCTGTGGCTTATTTTCCCGTCTCCTTCCAGTGTCCTTAACTGGCAGATTATGACAGGACTTCCCTCACCAGCCACGTGAAATAGAAATTACTTTTAACTCCCACCCCACTTTTGATTCTGTACATTATCCTCCTACACAACTACATTTTAAAAAAATTGAGATAAAACTTGCATGATCTAAAATGCACCATTTTAACCAATTTGAAGTATGTGATTGAGTGATTTTTAGTATATTTGTGACATCATGCAACCACCACCATTATCTAATTCCAGAACATTTTCATTGCTCCAAAGAGAAATACTGTCCCCATTACAGAGTCACTACCCATTCCTCCGGAACTGTTGCCAGTCCCAGCAACCACCAGCCTGCTTTCTGTCTCTAAGGATCTGTCTGTTCTGGACATCTCATATAAATGAAATCATATGATACATGGTCTTTTGTGTTTGGCTTCTTTGATCCGTTTAATGTTCTTAAGGTTCACCATGTTATAGCATAGAGTAGTACTTCAGTCATTCTTTATGGCTGAATAATACTCCATTCTGTGGATATATGACATTTTGTCTATTCATTCATTGACGAACATTGTTTGTTTCTACTTTTTGTTTACTTTGAATAGTGCCATTATGAGCATTCATGTACAAGTTTTTGCATGGACATGTTTTCAGTTCTCTTGGAAATAAACCTGGGAGTAGTTCTCTGTAGAACTCTGTTTAACTTTTGAGAAACTACCAAACTTTTCCGAAGTGGTTGCACCTTTTTTACTTTCAACTAGCAATTCAATTTGTCCACCTTTGTCACCACTGGCACTTGCCTTAAAAAATTCTTTTTACTGTGCTCTATGGTCATCCTTGTCAGTGTGAAGTTGTGTCTCATTGTGGCTTTATTTGTATTTCCTTGATGACTAAGATGTTGAGCATCTTTTGAGTTGTAGGTCGTCTTTTGAGAAATGTCTTTTCAAATCCTCTGCCCATTTTTGTTTGTTTACTTAAATTTATTTATGTTAGGGAGCAGATGGAAGAGCAGTGGGAGAGGGGAAAAAGAATCCCAAGCAGACCGACTCAACACTGAGCATGGAGCCCAACACAGGGCTCTATGCCGTGACCCTGAGATCATGACCTGAGCTGAAATGAAGAGTCAGTTACTCATCCAACTGAGCCACCCAGGTACCCCATTTTGCCCACTTTTAAAGTGGGTTGCTTGCCTTTGTTGTTAAGTCATAACAAGTTCTTTATGTATTCTGGACACTTCCCTTTACAGAGCTATTATTGTGCATATTTTCTCTCATTTTGTAAATTGTCTTTTCACTTTTTTGATAGTATCCCTTTGATGCAAAAAGTTTTCTAATTTGAAGACTTTCAGATTTGTCAAGATTTTTTCTTCTTTTGTTGTTTCTGCTTTTGCTGCCGTAGTTAAGAAACCATTGCCTAACCTGAGATCCTGAACATTTATGCCTAAGTTTTTTGGTTTTCTAAATTTTATACTTTTGAGTCTTATTTTTATCTATACATGTATCTTTATGTAAGTACCAAATTGTTTTGATTATTATAGCTCTGCAGTAAGTTTTGAAATTGAGAAGTGAGTCCTCAAACACTTTCTTCTTTTTCAAGATTGTTTTAGCTATGTGGTGCTCTTTACAATTCCATATGAATTTTAGGATCAGCTTGATCATTTCTACAGAAAATGTAGTTGGAATTTTAACAGCAGTTTTACTGGATCTGCAAGAATTTAGGAGTGTTGTCATCTTAATGATAGTAAGTTTTTCAATTCTTGAACATGAGATATCTTTCCATTTATTTAGGTCTCAGTTTCTTTAAAAAATATTTTGTACTTGTAAGTGTATGCAAGTCTTGCACTTTCTTGGTTAAATTACTTCTATGTATTTTATTCTTTTGGGATGCTCTTTTAAATAGAATTGTTTTCTTAATTTAATCTTCAGAATTTTCATTATTGGTATATAGAAATAAAAGTTATTTATAGATCAATCTTGCATTCTGTACCTTCCCTAATAGTTTTATTGTGGATTCTTTAGTGTTTTTGTATATAAGATCCTGTCATCCATGAACAGATAGTTTTACTTCTTCCTTTCCAATGTGGGTACCTTTTATTTAATTTTTTTCTTGCTTAATTGTATTCGCTAGGGCCTTCTGGACAATTTGAATAAAAGTGTCATGAGTGGGCACTGTCGTCTCATTTCTGATCTTAGGGGAAAAGCATTTTTCTTTCACCATTAAGTGTGGTATTAGTTACCAGTTTCTCATAGATGCCCTTGCATGGGTCAGGGAAACTTGGTTATTCCTTGTCATCGACTAGAAGTGCTACGTACTGGGTAGCATTGTTGTAACTATGAATGTGACAGGTCTAATGCAGTTTGACCAGCACATGCAAGGTGGTCATTATTTCCTATCCAGTTGCCTTCCAGTTATTGATAAAAACACTGAATGTAGCAAATTCAGCATGGGACCATCAGCATGCCATTTGATTTCTATGGGTCTGACATGGCACAGGTGGTCAAGATTCATTCTGTTTCTTTTTCTTTCCCATAGGCATAGTATGATCTGATTTTTATGTCTTACTATAATCATCATGCTCTGGGTTTACCTAAGAATATTAATTTCTAGAAGAATGTTGACTTCTAAAATCTTAGAATTTTCTAGAAGAATGTTGATTTCTGGCCATAAAAATACATCTTTTAATATTATAGATCTTATCCTTATATAACAAATCACATTAAAATCAACCTCTTTATTTTTATATTATTATTTTTTTAAAGTAGACTCCATGCCCAGTGTGGAGCCCAACACGGGGCTTGACCTCACAACCCTGAGATGAAGACCTGAGCTGAGATGGAGTCAGGCGCCTAACTAACTAAGCCACCCAGGTGCCCCTAAAACCGACCCCTTTTAAGAAAAAGCATTCATAACTCCACTATTGGCCTATCATTTTAAACATGATTCTTATAAGGCAAGAGAATCTGGATCATCTCTTTAGCCCTCACATAAAACAACAAATACTTTTCTTTTAAGTAAAGAATTTGTTTCCGCAGGGTTGTGGAGTTGCTGAGTGCCTGAAGATTGTCTGCCAGGTTGGACGACTAGACAGAGGAAAGACTGCCATCCTGTATGTAAGGTCCCTGCTGTGGACTGAGACCTTTATGAATGTAAGTAGACAGATAACAGCATTCACCAATCTATCCGTTTTCTCCAAGACGTGAAAAAGGCCTCACATCGGAAATCATTTCATTGTTATTTCCATACAGAAAGAAAACCAGAATCGTTCATACTCTCTGAAGTCATCTGCTTCTTTTAACGTCATTGAATTTCCTTATAAGAACCATCCAATTGGGGTGCCTGGGTGGCATCCTTAAGCATCCACCTTCAGCTCAGGTCATGATCTCAGGGTCCTGGAATCGAGTCCCGCATTGGGCTCCCTGCTCAGTAGGGAGCCTGCCTCTCCCTCTGCCCTCCCTGCTTGTGTGCATACTCTCTCTCAAAATAAATAAATAAAATCTTTAAAAAAAATAAAAAAAACCTTCCAAGTGAGGGTGCCTTCAACTCCACATCAGTAAGTCATTGACTTGGGGAAATGGAATAAATGTACTCAGTTCAATGCCAAAGATTTTTTTAAATTTTATTTTAAATAATTATACCTTAACTATTGTAGAAGTTACCTGATAGGCTTGTAACCTAGTTAAATATTATTTTACTCGCTCACCCCAGAATTATTAAAGGTAGATTTTTTTTTTACTTTAACATGCTATTACATGTTAATTTTTGTTTAATCTACAATCCATTTCCTTACATTTTAATTTGTATGTTTAGGTTCTATTTCAAATAATGTAAGCCAACCTATACTAGAAACTCTATGATCAGAAATGCCTCTTTTGTGTAATAGTTTAATTTCCTCTCATCATCATGATGCTAAAAGCCATACGCAGTTGGGAATCATTTCCAGAGTACATGTATTCCATTGTATTACTCTGACTATTTAAAATACAAAAAAAAAAAAAAAATGCATTTAAGGAGCACCTGGGTGGCTCAGTGGGTTGAAGCCTCTGCCTTCAGCTCAGGTCATGATCCCAGAGTCCTGGGATCAAGCCCCTCATCGGGCTTTCTGCTCAGCAGAGCCTGCTTCCCTTCCTCTCTCTGCCTGCCTCTCTGCCTACTTGTGCTCTCTGTCTGTCAAAAAAAAAAAAAAAAATTTAAATTAAAAGACTGTACTTCTTTGATAAACTTGTTTATTTGTTGTATGCTCTGAGAGCAAGAATTTTTAGTTGTCATTAATTTATTTTCTTCCTATATATGTATTCTTCCTTATATTTCTAAAATCTTACTGGGAATGAACTAAGGTCAGCGAGGAATCTTTGCAAATTACAGGAACCTGCATCCACCCTCCCAACCCCACGAGAAAGCTTGGAACTGACGTTCTCCACATGGGTTGCTGATTTCCTTCCAGAAATAGTGTGATGCCACTCACGGGGATATTACCTTAGTTTTGACAAGGTAGCGTGTGCAAAACCAGCCTCAGCTACCAAAAATAACTACAGAAGTTACTTTTATAAGCAATTCAAGTTATTGGGAGCCTTTTAAAACTTTTGTAGTTTTATTAACATAAATTACTTTTTTAGGATTTTTATATAAAAAACTGCATAGGTGTCACGTTATAGTTTCATATGCCTGCAGGGTGATGATTCTTCTACAGGAATATGTGATTTATTCACAGTTCCTCAAGGTCTGGGAATGACTCCTAATTATACCTATTTTTGTGCAGTTACAGCATGTTATGCTTTAGAAATTGAGATTTTAGTAGTTTTTTTTTAAATATTTTATGAGAGTTTAGTAGATTTTTAACTGCTGTCCTCATTAGGCAATGATAAATATTTCCCTCAAATAACTGAATATTTTTCTGTGTTTTAAAAATAATTGAAATTTATCTGCCATGTCTTGTGTTCTAATTCTTTACACAAGTGGCTAAGCTAGAATGTATTCATAAAACAGAGGAATGTGAGTTATATATGTTAGAACATGACAAGACCCTGTATTTCACTTTAATGAATCTCAAAATTAATAGGTTTGTAATATAGATTTTATTAGTAGCTTAAAAGATTTTAGTCATATGCAATAAGTATTTTTACTATCAGTAAGTAAAGTTTGTTAAGAAAAAATGCTTCTATCCTAGGGTCTGCCACCGAACAGTCACTAAGTTGACAACTTTCACACTTGTTTTCTCACCTAATAGTAGTCTTCCCTGAAAGTATGTGTTGGATAGAAATTCACTCTTTTAGAAAAATGTAACTGTTTGCTTTTGCATATTCTGTTCCTTTTATGGCCTCTATCTCAAGGTGTAATCTTGTATGGGAGACTGAAGGATATTGTTGTTATTGAAAGCAGGATGTTTTAAGTCCCCTTTTATGAAATATACTTTTTTTTTTTTTTTTTTTTGTCAGAGAGAGTGAGCACAGGCAGACAGACAGGCAGCAGAGGCAGAGGGAGAAGCAGGCTTCCTGCTGAGCAAGGAGCCCAATGTGGGACTCAATCCTAGGACGCTGGGATCATGACCTGAGCCGAAGGCAGCCGCTTAACCCACTGAGCCACTCAGGCATCCCTATGAAATGTGCTTTTAAGCAGTAGTATTTTCCTTTAAAAAATGAAAATGCATATTTCTACAAAAGTATGATAGAAGAATGATTTGGAAGCTTACTCTTTGAGGAAAATGTTTGGGAAAATGTTGGAATTCTTTTTACCCTGAAGCAGCATGTGAATGTATTTGGTTAAAGTTATCAGACAATAGTTCTTTGATTTTCAAACATTTTAAATACTACTGTGTTTATGATTTATTGAAAATTAAAATCCATTTTGGGTGTAAAATTTTAATAATCTGATCAGTTTTAAAAAACATGAGTGAGATACAGTGTACTTAAAGCATTTAATATTGGTAAGAACTATGATTCTGTTGTCGATTTCTTAAGTAAGCATTTATTTCAGAATTGATATTTTGAGAAACATTTGTGTGAGGGATATTCTTTCTTTTCTTCCTCCTTTACCATTCTCTTGTGATGAATTATTATTATTATTTTATTATGATGATGGTTATTATTATGATATAGGTCTTCATAATTCTGAAGTATAAAACAATTAAAACTTTAGTGCCACAATTTTACCTGTGTTTCGAAACTACTATTTCGTAGTAAATTCTTATCAATACTTCATATCATGAGAAAGTTAAAGTGCCAGTAAAAGAGACTGTATTTATACTGACTTCCTTAAGAGGGCTGTGAAAGACTTGTGAGAGTTAATGATGACCCCAAGAGAGATTTAAGTGGCAAAAGTACAGTATATAATAGATCAGCTGCTTTTTATAAGGCAAACAAACTGTAAATTGATAGACACTTCTTTGTTGCAAAACACAGTGCCAACCTTGGAGAAGAAGAATTTGAATTTTTGAAATACATGTGTATGACCATCGCCTATCTTAATGTCACTTTGTATGTTCTCTCGGATAGTTTGTATATGTGGTAGTTTGGCAAATAAAAAATGTAAATTTCAGAAATTGAATATAGGATCAAAAATGGCAAATAAAATAACTTATTACTCAGTGTTTTGGAGACTAGCCCTTTTAATTTGTTGATATGCTAGTTTGAACAATGAACCCCAGGCATATATGCTTGTATTTCATTGTAATTTCTGATATGTAATGAGCTTCTTGGGAGAGGTACCAAATCCTTGATTTTTGTTGTCCTTGTTCTCAAGTGCAATATAATGATGTAACCAAACCTAGATAATTTTCAGAGTCATTGTTAGTTTAGTAAACCTACTCTAAACAGAGATTTTAAACTTATTAAAATTTTGGTTAGTAGGAAGGAGGGATTCTGCTATAGTTATACAAATGCAGTTATTTACCCCTAAAAGGTACATTGTACATATTTTAAAATTTTTATTTATTTTTTAAATTTCTTTTCAGTGTTCCAGAATTCATTGTTTATGCACCACACCCAGTGTTCCATGCAATACGTGCCCTCCTTAATACCTACCACCAGGCTCACCCAACCTCCTACCACCCCACCCCTTCAAAACCCTCAGATTGTTCCTCAGAGTCAACAGTCTCTCATGGTTCATCTCCCCTTCCAATTTCCCTCAACTCCCTTCTCTCCATCTCCCCATGTCTTCTGTGTTATTCCTTATGCTCCACAAATAAGTGACACCATATGATAATTGACTCTCTCCGCTTGACTTATTTCACTCAGCATAATCTCCTCCAGTCCTGTCCGTGTTGATACAAAAGTTGGGTATTCATCCTTTCTGATGGAGGCCTAATACTTTATAGTGTATATGACCACATCTTCCTTATCCATTCGTCCGTTGAAGGGCATCTTGGTTCTTTCCACAGTTTGGTGACCGTGGCCATTGCTGCTATGAACATTGGGGTACAGATGGCCCTTCTTTTCACTACATCTGTATCTTTGGGGTAAATACCCAATAGTGCAATTGTGGGGTCATAGGGAAGCTCTATTTTTAATTTCTTAAGGAATCTCCACACTGTTTTCCAAAGTGGCTGCACCAACTTGCATTCCCAAAAACAGTGTAAGAGGGTTCCCCTTTCTCCACATTCTCTTAACACTTGTTGTTTACTGTCCTGTTGATTTTGGCCATTCTACTGGTGTAAGGTGGTATCTCAATGTGGTTTTGATTTGGATCTCCCTGATGGCTAATGACAATCAACATTTTTTCATGTGTCTGTTAGCCATTTGTATGTCTTTGGAGAAGTGTCTGTTCATGTCTTCTGCTCATTTTTTAAAATGATTATCCGTTTTACATGTGTTGAGTTTGCGGAGTTCTTAAAGATTTTATTTATTTATTTGACAGAGAGACAAGAGATTGCAAGGAGGCAGAGCAGCAGGCAGAGAGAGAGAGAAAGGGAAGCAGGATTTCTGGTGAGCAGAGAGCCTGATTCGGGGCTTGATCCCAGGATCCTGAGATCATGACCTGAGCCGAAGGCAGAGGCTTAACCCACTGAACCACCCAAACACCCCGAGTTTGAGGAGTTCTTAATAGATACTGGATATCAGCCCTTTGTCTGCATTGTCATGTGTGAATATCTCCTCCCATTCTGTGGGTTGCCTCTTAGTTTTATTGACTGTTTCCTTTGCTGTGCAGAAGCTTTTGATCTTGACGAAATCCCAGAAGTTCATTTTTTGTTTTTGTTTCCTTTGCCTTTGGAGACATGTCTTGAAAGAAGTTGCTGTGGCTGATATCGAAGAGGTTACTGCCTATGTTCTCCTCTAGGATTCTGATGGATTCCTGCCTCACATTGAGGTCTTTCATCCATTTCTAATTTATCTTTGTGTATGGTGTAAGAGAATGGTCGAGTCTCATTCTTCTACACACAGATGTCCAATTTTCCCAGCACCATTTTTTGAAGAGACTGTCTTTTTCCACTGTATATTTTTTCCTGCTTTGTTGAAGATTATTTGACCATAGAGGTGAGGGTCCATATCTGGGCTCTCTACTCTGTTCCACTGGTCTATGTGTCTGTTTTTGAGCCAGTATCATGCTCTCTTGATGATCACAGCTTTGTAGTAACCCTTGAAATCAGGCAATGTGATGCCTCCAGTTTTGTTTTTCTTTTTCAACATCCTTAGCAATTCGGGGTCTCTTCTGATTCCATACAAATTTTAGGATTGTTTGCTCCAGCTCTTTGAAAAATGCTGGTGGAATTTTGATCGGAATGGCATTGAAAGTATAGATTGCTCTAGACAGTATAGACATTTTAACAATGTTTATTCTTTCGATCCATGAGCATGGAATGGTCTTTCATATTTTTTTGTCTTCTTCAATTTTTCATGAGTGTTCTGTAGTTCCTCAAATACAGATCCTTTACCTCTTTGGTTAGGTTTATTCCCAGGTATCTTATGGTTCTTGGTGCTGTAGCAAATGGAATTGATTCTCTGATTTCCCTTTCTATTTTTTCATTGTTAGTATATAAGAAATCAACTGATTTGTACATTGATTTTATATCCTGTCACATGACTGAATTGTTCTATGAGTTCTACTAGTTTGGGGGTGGAGTGTTTTGGGTTTTCCATACAAAGTATCAGGTCATCTGCAAAGAGAGAGAGTTTGACTTTGTCTTTGCCAATTTGAATACATTTTACTTCTTTTTGTTGTCTGATTGCTATTGCTGGGACTTCTAATACTGTGGTGAACAAGAGTGGTGAGAGTGGGCATCCTTGTCGTGTTCCTGATCTCAGTGGGAAGGCTGCAAGCTTTTTCCCATTGAGGATGATATTCACTGTGTGTCTCTCATAGACAGATTCTATGAAGTTGAGGAATGTTCCCTCTATCCCTATATTTTGAAACATTTTAATCAGGAATGGATACTAGATTTTGCTAAATCATCAATTGAGAGGACCATGTGGTTCTTCTCTCTTCTCTTATTGATTTGTTCTACCACAATGATGGATTTGCGAATGTTGAGCCACCCTTGCATCCCAGGGATGAATCCCACCTGGTCATGGTGGATAATCTTTTTAATGTACTGTTGGATCCTATTAGCTAGGATCTTGTTGAGAATCTTAGCATCCATATTTATCAGGAATGTTGGTCTGAAATTCTCCTTTTTGGTGGGGTCTTTGCCTGGTTTGGGGATCAGAGTAATGCTGGCTTCATAAAGAGTCTGGAAGTTTTCCTTCTGCTTCAATTTTTTTTTAAACAGCTTTAGGAGAATAGGTATTATTTCCTCTTTGAAAGTTTGGTAGAATTCCCCAGGGAATCCGTCAGGTCCTGGGCTCTTGTTTTTGGGGAGGTTTTTGATCACTGCTTCAATCTCATTACTAGATATTGGTTTATTCAGGTTGTCAATTTCTTCCTGATTCAGTTTTGGAAGTTTATAGGTTTTCAGGAATACATCCATTTCATCTAGGTTGCTTAACTTATTGGCATATAACTGTTGATAATAATTTCTGATGATTGTTTCTATTTCCTTGGTGTTAGTTGTGATCTCTCCCTTTTTATTCATAATTTTATTAATTTGGGTCTTTTCTCTTTTCTTTTGGATTAGTTTGGCCAATAGTTTATCAATCTTATTGATTCTTTCAAAAAAACAGCTTCTAGTTTCATTGATGCTTTCTACTGTATCTCTAGTTTCTATCTCCTTGATCTCTGCTCTAATCTTGATTATTTCCCTTCTTGTATGTGGAGTTGGCTTAATTTGTTGCTGATTCTCCAGTTCTTTAAGGTGTAAAGACAGCTGGTATATTCTGTATTTTTCAATTTTTTTGAGGGAGGCTTCCATGGCTGTGTATTTCCCCCTTAGGACCACCTTTGCTGTATCCCATAGGTTTTGGACCAAAGTGTCTTCATTCTCATTGGTTTCCATGAATTGTTTATGTTCTTCTTTGATCTCCTGGTTGATCCAAGCATTCTTAAGCAAGGTGGTCTTTAGCTTCCAGGTGTTTGAGTTCCTTCCGAACTTCTTCTTGTTGTTGAGCTCCAGTTTCAAAGCATTGTGGTCTCAGAATATGCAGGGAATAATCTCAGTCTTTTGGTATCGGTTGAGCCCTGATTCGTGACCCAGTATGTGGTCTATTCTGGAGAAGTTTCCATGTGCACTCGAGAAGAATGAGTATTCTGTTGTTTTAGGGTGGAATGTTCTGTATAGATCTATGAAGTCCATCTGGTCCAATGTGTCATTCAATGCTCTTGTTTCTTTACTGATTTTCTGCTTGGATGATCTGTCTATTACTGTGAGTGGCATGTTAAGATCCCCTACTATTAAAATATTCATATCAATATGACTATCTTGATTAATAGTTGTTTTATGTAGTTCATTGCTCCCATATTGGGGACATAAATATTTACAATTGTTAGATCTTCTTGGTGGATAGACCCTTTAAGAATGAGGTAGTGTCCTTTTGTATCTCTGACAACAGTCTTTAGTTTAAAATCTAATTTATCTGATATGAGAATCGGTGCCCCAGCCTTCTTTTGAGGCCCATTGGCATGAAAGATGTTTCTCCATCCCTTCACTTTCAGTCTGGATGTATCCTTAGATTCCAAATGGGTCTCTTGTAGACAACATATGGATGGGTCCTGTCGTTTTATCCAATCTGCAACCCCGTGCCATCTTATGGGCACCTTTAGGCCATTCACGTTGAGAGTGATTATTGAGAGATACGTTTTTATTGACATCGTGTTACCTGTAAAGACTCTGTTTCTATAGATTGTCTCCATAAATTTCTGTTCAGTGATATTCTTGGGATTTTTCCTCTTTTATAGAACCCCCCTTTATATTTCCTGTAGTGTCAGCTTGGTGGTCACATACTCTTTTAAGCCTTGCTGGTCTTGGAAGCTCTTTATCTCTCCATCCATTTTGAGTGTCAGTCTTGCTGGATAAAGTATTCTTAGCTGCATGTTCTTCTCATTTAGTGCCCTGAATACATCTTGCCAGCCCTTTCTGGCTTGCCAGGTTTCTTCAGGACACGTCTGACATTATTCTGATGGGTTTTCCTCTGTACGTAAGGAATTTCTTCCCCCTAACTGCTTTCAAGAGCTCCTGTCTAAAATTATGATTCATCATTTTCACAATCAGGAGTCTCGAGGTCTTTCTAGATTCTGTGATCTTGGGTGGGGGAGACCTTTCTGCCTCTAGGACACAAATGCTGGTTCCATTTGCCAGATTGGGAACATTTTCATGGAGAATTTGTTCAACTATATCCTCTAGTCGTCTTTCTTTCTCCACCCACTCAGGGATTCCAATAATTCTGACGTTGGAACATTTCATGGCATCATTTATTTCCTTAATTCTGTTTTCATGGCTTCTAAGCTGTTTGTTCCAGGCTTCCTCCTGATCCTTTCTCTCTATCTGTTTGTCCTCCAGATCCCTAATTCTATCTTCTGTCTCAGTTACCCTAGCTGTTAGAGAATTTAGATTACATTGGAACTCATTGAGAACATTGTGAACATCATCCCTTGTGGCTTTCACTTCTGCCCTAATCAATTCCATTTTGTCATTAATAGTTTTCTCCAATCTAGCCATTGCCTGGATAATTGTTAGCTTGAATTTCCTTTCTGACATACTGTTTATGTCCATATCCAATAGCTCTGATGGAGAGGGCCCAGTTTCTGAATTTTTCCTCTGTTGGGCATTCCTCCCCCTAGTCATTTTGGTGAAAGGTGGCTGAGGGGATGTGCAGCTGAATGTATCAACCATGGGGCAGGCACAGTGCACCCTGGAACACTTCTGAGTAATCGGGAGTCCCCACCAAAAAGAAAGAAAAAAGAAAAAAGGAGAGAGAGAGAGAGAGACAAGAGAAAAATAAATAAATAAATTAATTAATTAAAAAAAGAGAAGTCCCAGCCTGAATGCGCCCCAAAGGTACAATTTATAAAGTATATAAACAAAAACACCAACAAAAGTAAATGACAAGAAAAAAAAGAACCCAGCCAAAATGAACCCCAAGTATAAGTTGTAGATACTACCAGAACAAAAACAAATACACAGAAACACTGACAGAAGAAAAAGATGGGAGGGTGGTTTTAAATTCTCAGTGTGGGCGAGGAAGGTTATTTTGAATCTTCCTGGATGTAACTTGATATCTTCGTTAAAAGACTCAACTTTCCTGAGTTAAAGGGGGATTAAAACTGGTTTATATATAGGGGTAGCATTGATTGGGGAAAGGGAATTCCTTGAAGCTTATCTCTATATGAATATTTTTTTAAAAAGTAAAATAAAAATAATTAAAAAAATTAAAAAATAGATAAGCAAAAGAAAAACACAGGCATATGTATCAAAAAAGTTCAAGTTAAAAGGTTATGAAATTTGTTGTACTGAACATCTCATTGTGATGGTAAATAGGTTAAAAAATATTAAAAAGTTGAAAAGAATGAGAATAGTGGGAACGAATTAAAAATAAAAGTATCTATAAAGTAATGGTGGTTGTCTTCTTGGGTTTTTGTTTGTTTATTTGTTTTGGGGGAGGGGCCCGCCACGTGGGTTTTCAGGCAGTCTTGCTAGAGCTCAGTCCTCCTGCCCCCTCACAAGGGGCTGGGCTCTGAGGAAACCAGTTTTTCAGTCTTTGTTCTCTGGAGGTTTTTTTTGTTTTTTTTGTTTTTTTTCTCCCCTTGGTGGCAGCTTTTGGCAGTTCTTTGGAGGTTCAGAGAGAAGCCTCAGTCTGCTCCCCTCTGGGTGCTCCAGAGCACATAAATTTGCCCTCTGCCACGGCTGTCTGGGACGGTCCCTACATTCTACATTTTATTTCAGGCTGGACATGACCTCTTCCCTACTAGTTTTGAAACACTTTGAAATACCTTAAACTAACTCAGAACTATATACCAAATTAATTTGCTATCCAAAAACGTAGTAATTTTCTTTGTTTAGCTTCTCTTATGATCACCCACATTGGGTGACACATAAAATGTGTGTCTTCTAAAACTTGTCATTTGCTGACTGATTGAGTTAGTGAGAACTGCTACAGTGTTCTACTTAGTTTCCAATGTGTAACTTGTGTCTTTCAATAAACTTGAGCATATGGTGCCAGTTTTTTGTATATTTTCCTCAGTGATCACAGTTTTGTTTTTTAATCACATGAGCCAGCAATAATGGACTAAGAGGATGACTCAAAGAGGTGTCTCTCTGAGAGTCTGAATTCCTTATGAGTGTTATTTATTTGAAGAAAGGTAACACGAAAAGAGCAAAAGGAACCTAAGGTTAAAATACGCCAATTACAAATCACAGAATCACAGACACTTTAAAATTTAAAAGGGTTTTCCATTTCCAATAGTGGCAAGTAACTTTTATCAGATAAAAATGGTAAGCAATGAACAAAAGAAGGGAAAAAAGAAACTTTCTGAAAACACTGAAGTTAGTAAAAGCAGAAACTGGAGCAGATTCAACTCTTATTAAAGAGGAGAACCACCTCTTCTCTGGAAGTTACTTTCTGTTGCTGGATAGAATGCAAGCAGAAAAGGGCCTTCTTTTTCCTGGAATGATGGGACTGCCATCATGGATAAAAACTGAGGAAAGAAAGGAGCCACATTTGGGGAGGGAGGAATGTTTTGCCCTCAAATCCTTTTCTGACCCTGACCATGACCTTGCTCTCGTGAGACTCCAAGGGGCCCAAAAGGAAAACAGCAGATGGAAGGTTGGAAGAGCTGAGCAGGTGCTTCAGCCACTGCTTATGGTAGGAGAAGTGAGATTGGAGAAACTGGAGACTGGAGTGACAGGAGTTTGGAAAAGCCCAGTCTTTCCATTGAAACCTTGGAGGAGCTATGCCTTGGGAATAAATACTACATTCCAAGGTGGACTGATTAGCCCTAGGATGAAGAGCAACGCCACTGGTCCACTCTAACCAAGCAGAAAACCAAGATTCCACAAACTTAAGGTGATCCACGTGTAATTCATTTGCTCCTTTAGGCAGTTACTTTGAGCGGAAGACCACATAGAAGGACGGCAACGTTCCATCCACAATGTTGTGTGTGGGGGGGTGTGTGTGAAAAGAAAATGTTACCCATAGTTTGAAGGGGGGAAAAAAGGAGTCAATAGGAACAGACACACAAACAATTTAGCAGGTGTGACTTTAAGTAACAATTATAAATAAATATGTTAAAAACTCAAGAAAAACATGGAAATTATGGGCATTTCAGAAGAGATTGGAAATTAATAAAAGACTCAAGTGGACATTCTACTATTAAAAAATGCAGTACCTGAAATCAGAAACTCATTGGAGGGGGATTAAAAGTAAACCAAGAAAAGGAAGAATTCTTGAATTTAGAGAGCAATAGAATGCATCTAGACTGAAGCACCAAATGGGGATGGGGGAGGGGGGTAGTGGTGTGGATTACAAAATAAATGGCCTCAGTGACTCTCGGTCAATTGAGGTGTAAAAGAAAAGGAGTCAGAGAGGAGAGAAAATGGAGACAGACTGACTTGAAACCAAAAAGTTGCCAGATTTGGTAAAATGTAGCAACCATAGACTTGTGGAAGCTCAGTCAGTGAACCCTAAACACGACAATCACAGAAAACACCATCTATGTGCATCACGGTCCAACAGCTAAAAACCGCAAGTTAGAGAGGGTTTACCTCACCCTTACATACTGGTAATGATGCCCAGAGTTCATTTCTTGTCCAAATTCGTACTGACTGGATTGGACCTAAAGCTTATATATTCAAATTTCTAGTCCCGTGTGCTTTTTGCTGTGCAAGACTGCCTAGATTCCTAGTGACCCTTTATATAAAACAGATTTGTTACTATCCAGTGGATAGGCCAGGATGCCCGAATGTTCCTTGGTGCAATACCAGTACCTTTCCAAGTGATACTTTTATTCACTTTCCAAATGTTCTGAACCACCAAGAGTTACATTGTTTCATTTCCTTTTGCACCCTGGTTCACTTCCCTTGTCAGCTTTATTTCCTGAAAAGTAACAAATACATAAACTGGTGTTGTTTAAATAAAAGGAACATTTAGATTTTGAACTTGAACTTTATACAGTAATTTACCTTCATGTTATTAAAAAATTTTTGCCTTAAGGTAATTAATTTTTAAGTTCTTTTATACCATTTTTCAGATATTAGAGTATCAAAATGGAATCTTTAAGGATTACTTTTTAGCCAGTTTTGTATTCAGAAAATTAATTAATGACTACAAGGTTATTCACAAAAAGTACTGGATGATATATACTAGTAGTACTTAATTTGGAGAATCATGCTTTCCACCTGAGTAATAGAAATGATTCTTGATCTTGTGTAAGATATGTGGTAAATTTCCTGTGGGAGACAAGAAAGTTGGTATCTTATAAATTTTCTCATCTTTGAACATTGCAGTTAAAATTCTTTTTGAGGTTGTAAGTGACATAAGCACTTTCAAAATTCAGAGATTTTATCACCTAACTGGCAGACAAGTGAATGATTTCTCAATATATTTATTAATATATTCTCAATATCAATATATTCTCAATATATCTGAATAATTTCTCAATATACTTTAGTGAGGGAATGGGAGGGAAGACTTTATTAAAGAGTAACGAATTTCCTACTTCTTAGTAATACTAGTGTTGACTTTGACTTAAACCTTTAATACTAAACCAAAGCCAAGCATTTCACCACCATGTGGTATTAAATTACTGGCACAAATTGAGCCTCAGGGGTCTTTCCTCAATCATCCCACAGGTACTCAGTGTTTCCCAAGTAACAGAGATGACATAGTGGTAACTAAGTTCACCTTATTCCCACTGGACAGCTCTAGCCTCCCAAGGGAACCCTATAGCAGCTGCAGTAGAGCAGTGGTTCAGTAACAGACCTGAGAATGTCGTTTGCCCACCATACAGACACGGTCTCTTCTGCTCCCCTCAAATACTCCAAATTCAGTTCTTCACCTTACCCACTCCACATCCTTTCCTAGATCTATTCAGTCTTGGTCATTATGAGTCTCATTATTTTATCGTGGCCTAGACAATAAAATAGTTTTAAATTAGTATGTAGTCCTTTTGCCATTAAGGGTGATATATTTACAGAATGCAGGGATTAGGTCCTGGACATCTTTTTTGGGGGATGGGGGGAGCTGCATTAGGTCCACCCCAGTCCACCTCTGGCCCTCAAAGATTCACTTCAATCTCTCAAAGATTCACTTTAATCTCATATACAAAATACATTAATCCCATGCCAAAGTCCCTAAAAAGTCAAACCATTACAGCATCAACTCAAAGTCCCAAAGTCCTCCTTAATCCCATTACTTTGAATGTTCTGAATCTTGTCATCTAAATCCTCTAAATTAGGTATGAGTAAGGTCAGGGTTATGATCCATCCTGGGATACAATTTCTATATGTGAGTCTGTGAAATCAAAGAAACAAAGTTATCTTTTCCTGACATACCATGGTGGGGCAGGCATATAACAATTATAAACATTCTGGTTTAAAAATAGGAAAAATGTAGAAGGAAAATGAAAGGTCCCAAGCAACTTCAAAATCCAGCTGGGAAAACTCCACGCAGTTTCAAAATGTGTGGATAATTCTCTGTGGCTCATGGTCCCACCATCTGAGTTGTCCTTACCCCTCCGCCCACCTCCACAATGAAATGTAGTGCATGTATGCAGTTGAGTATTGTTATCAGCTTATTTCCACTGGGAACATTTTATGGGCAGAGTATGCTTTTTCCTATTGTATTCTATCCCTTCTAGACCAAACCAACAGTGCTTCTGCTGATATAAAATTTGCAGGAACCTCGTGGATCTCCTATGTACGTCAAGAAGATTCATTCTATCATAGCGGACGCTACTCCACAGATCTTTCCTAAATAATCCCATCTCTATTTTTGGCTCCTTTTGAGATGTTTGAGGAGATATATGAGTCACACATTTAACCTCTTCAAAGAAAATTTTGAGATATTAGCAAAAGTTTGTGTAGTCTCTGTGTTCTCTGTACAGCAAATTTTCTTGACAGTGAATCCCTTAATTTTAACATCTTTTGCAATCTAGATAAGTTGAGAATTTTGCAAATCATCAAGTCCTGGTTTCCTGAGTTCTCTTTTTATAAATGTATACTTGTTTAATGAATTTATGTAATTAAGGACGAGAAACACAAGAGTGGGGTTGGGGGGCTTGTGCGTGGACGGTTACCTGAAACGTCACGGATGAAATTGCCCATTCCTTGACATGCGGCCTATAACCCAGGTATTGTGACTGTAGTCTCAATGAATTACAACGCCTGTCACCTGAGAAGGCCTCTAAACCTGAGTGTTAGTGACTGTTTGAATCACATGATCCAGTTCAGTTAATAATCATAAACAGTCTTTATCCCCAGGAGTGTGGGTAGCCCTATCCGGATAAATAATTCTTGTTCCAAAAAATACAAATATCAACCTTGTTCTATCCTCTTCACTAGTTGGTGGTCCCTTGGCTTTCAAGAGCAAATGAAATGGTTCATTATCAAATGAAAACAGCAGTGTTGCCGGAATAGTCATAATCTAAGGAATAGTTGATCACTGACATTTCCAAAAATATGGTAAATAAGGTAAAAGTTCTTGCAACAACTTGTTTAAAAAGGATCCCGGTTCTCCCTCACATCGTTCGTTCCAGCTAGTCTTTCGTCCTGGCTGTGTCATGGTGGGTCTCTGGAGACACACTATACAGAGACTGTCAGCGAACATTCACTCCTTACACTGCTCCATGAACTCCCTGTTGGCTCAGCCACACCCAGCTCTGGCCTGGGGCCACTGGGGACATTACCTCCAACTTCCTCATACCTCCGTGTCCTGCTCTGGGGATAGCCCTTTGGGGAGTAACTACAGAGGTTGTTGCCTGTGTTCTGGCCATGCCTCCACTAGACACGGTAGTTTGGTACTGCTGGAAACACCAGTTATAGTTATAAATGGGCAACTGATTATATTCCACTGGCCTCACTTTACTGACTGCCGTACTCAGAAGCACTGGTTTGAACCCCAGTCCCACTGTTCCTGGCATTCCGTCAGGGTTTGCTTCTCTGCCAGCTCATCCATGAAATCCATAAAACCAAACCCTTGGACATAACCTGTCTGATTCAAAACCACCTTGTCTCTGCAACAGGACGGGTGGATGCTGGCGATCGACCATACAACATACCACTAGCCACATCGGAAGTCAGCCCCCCCACCCCCAAATGGGAGTACATCAGGTTATTATCTGGTTATTTCCGTAAGGGGCAGAGTTTAGTACACTAATGCTTTACAGATGTGGCTCCTGGAAGACATTTCCCATTAATTTTATGCAAAGTCTTTTCAGCTGTGGCCAAATCTATGCATTCTACAGAGCAGTAACCAGCTGGGAAGCCAGCGAGGCTATCTACTTACTTTATTCTTATTTTTCAAAACTGTTTTGGCTATATGGGGTCCGTGCAACTCCATGTACATTTTAGAATCAGTTTGTCAATTTCTGCAAAGAAGTCATCTCAGATTCTGGCAAGGATTGTGTCGATTCTGTAGATCAATCTGGTTTTCTTTCTTTCTTTCTTTTGCTTTTTCCTTTAAAATAAGTTATAACTGATATTTAACATTGTGTTATTTTCAGGTGGACAGCATAATGACTGAATACTTGTGTACGTTGCAAAACGATCATCACACTAAGTCTAGGGAACATCTGTCAGCATGCATAGTTACTATATATATATATATATATATATATATATATATATATATAAAGATTTTCATTTACTTATTTGACAGGCAGAGATCACAAGTAGGCAGAGAGGCAGGCAGAGAGAGAGGAGGAAGCAGGCTCCTCGCCGAGCATGGAGCCCGATGCGGGGCTCGATCCCAGGACCCTGGGATCATGACCTGAGCCGAAGGCAGAGGCTTTAACCCACTGAGCCACCCACGTGCCCCCCCCCATGTATATATTCTGAAGGACTCTTAGCAACTTTTAAATAAACCGTATAGTATTTCACTATAGTCACCATGCTGTACATTATATCCCCATAACTTGTTTTATAACTGGAATTTGTAACTTTTGACCCTTTTCACCCATTTCTCCCACCCTCCACCCCTTGCCTGTGGAGGTGTATCTGTAAGCTTGGATTGTTTTTATTCAATTCCACATATATATGAGATCATAAGGTATTTCTTTCTCTGACTTATTTCATTTATCTTGACACCCTCAACGTCCATCCATATTGTCACTAATGGCAAGATTTCATTCTTTCTTAAGGTTAAATAGTATTCATGTGTGTGTGTGTAACACATTTTCTTTGTCCACTCATCCCCTGAAGAACACTTACATTGTTTCTATATCTCAGCTATTGAAAAAATGCTGCACAGAACAGAAAAATGCAGTTATCTTTTTGAATTAGTGTTTTCATTTTCTTTGGATAAATATTTAGAAGAATTGCTGGATTGTAGGATAGTTCTATTTTTTAGTTTTTGAGGACGCTCCACACTGTTTTCTACAGTGGCTGCGCCAAGTTACATCTCCACCAACAGTGCACAATGGTTCGGTTTTCTCCATATCCTGCCAACACTTGTTATTTCTTGGGTGTGAGGGAAGATCTCATTGAGGTTTTGATTTGCATTTCCCTGATGATTAGTGATGTTGAGCCTCTTTTCATGTACCTGTTGGCCAACGATGTGTCTTCTTTAGAAAGTGTCTATTCAGATCCTCTACCCATTTTTTAATCATATTGTTTGGGTTTTTTGCTATCGACTTGTGTGTGTTCTTCATTTATTTTGGATATTAAGGCCTTATCGGATATATTATTTACAAATATTTTCTCCCATTCCATAGAGTGCCTTTTCATTTTGCTGATGGCTTCCTTTCTTGTGCAGAAGCTTTCTAGTTGGATGTACTCACACTTCTTTATTTTTGCCTTTGTTGCCACTGTGGAGGTGCATGTCAAGGAGTTTACTGCCTGTTTTGTTTCAGAAGTTTAACAGTTTTAAGTTTTACATTCAAATCTTCAATCCATTCCTTTAGATTTCATTTGTTATTAATCTCTATACCCAATATGGGGCTCAAAATTACAACCTTGAGATCAAGAGTCACATGTTCCACCAACTGAGCCAGCCAGTCACCCCTCACGTCATAATCTGTTTTGAGTTAATTTTTGTATATGGTGTCAAATAGTAGTCATTTCATTCTTTTGCACGTGGTTGTTCAGTTTTTCCAACACCATTTATTAAACAGACTGTCCTTTCTCCAGTGTTTATTCTTGTCTCTTTGTCATAGGTTGACAATTTTTGTATGGTCTATTTCTGGGCTATTTTATTTGCCCATTTTAAAATTGGATTATCTGTTTTCTTGCTATCGAGTTGTTTAAACTCCTTATGTATTTTGGACATTAACCCTTCATAAGATGTGTGGTTTACAAATATTTTCTTGTATTCGATGGGTTGCCTCTTCACTCTAGTGACTGGTTCCTTTGCTGTGCAGAAGCGTCTTGGTTTGATGTCGTCTCATTAGTTCTTTGCTTCTAATGCTGGTGTTTTGTGTCATGTCCACAAAGTCACTGATGGGAAGGATGTCAAGAGGTTTTCCCCCATGTTTCCTTCCAGCAGTTTTATAGGTTTGGTTAGTACAGTTAAGTCTTTAACCCATTTTGGATTTTATTTGCTTATTTATTTGAGAAAGAGAGTATGAGTGGTGGGGAGGGACAGAGGGAGCCGGAGAAGCATATCTCCACTGAGAAGAGAAACTAACTCAGGGCTGGATTCCAGGACCCTGAGATCATGGCCTGAGCTGAAGGCAGCTGCTTAATTGACTGAGTCACCCATGTGCCCCATCTTTAACCCATTTTGAGTTGATTTTTGGTTTACAGACTGAGATAGGTTCTGATTTCATTATTCTGCATGTGGCTAACTGGTTTTCCCTTAGCATTTATTGAAGAAACTCTCCTTCTCATTGTGTGTTCTTGGCACCTTGTTAAAGATCAATTGACTATACATGTTTGGATTTATTTCTGGGCTCTTCATTCTGTTCCATTTGTGTAATGTCTGTTTTTACACCAGTACCGTGCTGTTCTGACTTCTATAGCTTTGTAGTGTATTTTGAAATCAGGTAGTGTAATCCAGGAGTTTTTTTTCTCAAGATTGCTTTGGCTAATTCACATTCTTTTGGGGTTCCATATGAATTACAGGATTATTTTTTTCTATTTCTATGAAAAATGCCACTAGAATTTGGTAGATATTGTATTGAATCTATAGATGGCTATAGGGAGTATGGACATTTAACAATATTAATTTTTTCATCCATGAACAAGAGATCTCTACCCATTATTTTTGTGTCTTAATTTCTTTCACCAATGTTTTACAGTTCTCAGTGTACAGATCTTTCACTTCCTTGGTTAAATTTATTCCTAAGGGTTTGTTAGTTTGTTTGTTTGTTCATTCGTTTGTTTTTGAGGCTATTGTAAATGGAAATGTTTTCTTAATTTCTTTTTTGAATAGTGTATTATTAGTGTATAGATATACAACTGATTTTGTATGTTAATTTTGTGTCCTACAACTTGACTAGACATATTTGGTAGTTCTACCAGCTTTGGTGGAGCCCTTGCGATTCCCTACACATAAGACCATGTCATCTGCAAATGACTCTACTCCTCCTCTCTGGCTTAGACGTTTTTGATAATTTTTCTTGTCTAATAGCCATGGCTAGAACTTCCAGTACTGTATTTATTAAAAGTGGTAAGAGTAGACGTCTTTGTTCTGTTCCTAATCTTGCAGGAAAAGCTTTCAGCTTTACTACGGAATATGATGTTAGCTGTGGGCTCGTCATATACGCCTCTACCATAATGAGGTAAATTTCTTCAATATCTGATTTGTTGAGAGTTTTTTTTTTTTTATCATGAAAGGTGTTAAATTTCATCAACTGCTTTTTCTGCATCTGTTGAGATGACCGTATGATTTTTACCCTGTGTTTTGTTAATGTGGTGTATCACACTGCCTGATTTGCGGATGTTGGTGGATGTTGGTGGAGGGAAGCCTGGTGCCTGAGTCCAGGAATCAGTCCTGGACCCTGGGTCCACTCGAGTCCGAGTCGATGGGTGCTGACCTTGTGCTGTGGTGGACCTAGAGACTGGGACCACAGGGGCCAGTCTGGCACTGGAGCAGGCCTGGAATTTGGGGCCATAGGGACTGAACTGGAGCTGAGTCTGAAGGTGCTGGCCCGGTGCCCAGGGGCGAGCCTTGCACTAGTGCAAGCCTGGATTCTGGGGATGCAGGGTTGGATTCCTTCTCAATTCTTGATAGCATTCATGGTTTTCCCCCCGCCCCCAAATTATTTGGCCTCCCTATAATTTCTTTTATCCAATCTTTCTTACTTACATCAAAAGACATGTATTATATATAGATTACACACACATATTCATTATTCATGATTCCATATTTCTGAGTTAGCCTTTTGCTGAAATGTATTTGTAACCCCCAAATCAGTACTTTCATGGTTACTCATGGAAATGTGTGGAGCAGTGAAAAATTTGGGTTATACAGCATTCACATTCCCAGCTGAAGTCAAACAAGGTGATGCTCTCCCTTCTTTCAGCTCTCACATTAAGTTTCCTTTTGGTCGTCTACTTAGTGCCTTTTTTTTTTTTCAGCTTTGTACTTTCTGTTCACTATTTTGTTGTTTCAAATGGCCCCTGATTACAGTGCTGAAGTACTCTGTCATGCTCCTAAGCCCAAGAAGGCTCTGATGTTCCTTACAGAGAAAGTACATGTGTGAGATAAACTTCTTTCAGGCATGAGTTACAGTATTGTTGGCTGTGAGTTCAACGTTAACAAACTAACAACACGTAATAAATAAGGTGTTCCTAACAGAAACACAGGTAAAACTAGTTATGTATTAGTTAGTTGATGAAAATGTTGTGACCAGAGACTCATAGCAACGTAACTCTGTATTCCTCTTAGGAGCTATGTTCAGCAGTTGTAAATTTAGTATTTGCAGGGGCACTTGGGTGGCTCAGTGGGTTAAAGCCTCTGCCTTTGGCTCATGTCATGATCCCAGGGTCCTGGGATCGAGACCCTCATTGGACTCTCTGCTTGGTGGGAAGCCTGGTTCCTCCTCTTTCTCTGCCTGCCTCTCTGCCTACTTGTGATCTTTCTGTCAAATAAATAAATAAATAACCTTTAAAAATTTTAGTATTTTCAGTCACTTTATAGAACATAACTACCAAGAAAAATGAGAATTAGCTACGTATAACATGAAATTTTACATGCATTATAAAATATACATAAATAAAACAGACCATACCTAATATTAACAAAAGAAGTCGTGTCTGACATTTACTAAACAGTTTCTATACAAGGAACCTAAGTATTTTTATGTATGATTTCATTTTGTTCCCTCCTCGAAGCTCTATTATTTTTCCCATTATACAGCTGAGGAAAAGGAGGCCTAGAATACTGGGTAAATCACAAACCTGTGAGTGGCAGATACCAGAGCAGTCTGACTTCAGGGCCTTCCTCCATTAACCAAGAGTTTTGCCTCTTAACAGTGATTTATTGATTTGATTAAGCAAGCAATCAACAACCAGTGTTAGCCATTGGGCTGGGAGCTGGAGACAGAGCTGTGAACACGAGGGCCCTGGTCCTGTGGCCTGTCCTGGCCTTGCATTATACTAGTGGGGATACAGGCAACTTAGAGTCCATTTTAAATAATAGAGTTCTGTTATTTAGAAAAGGGGAAATACGAGGTGATGCGAGAACTCGTAGGAGGGGCACCAGTCAGATCTAGGACTGTCAGGAAGTGTGTTCTGAAGGAAGTAATATCTAAACTAACCCTCACGGTCTACGGAAGCCAGTTAGAGAGCTGAGGGAGTAGAGTTCCAGGCAGAGGAAATCAATATGGGAGTGTCCAGGGGCAGCACGAAGGAGTCTAGTTCAGGGTAATGAAAGAAATCCCTTTTCTCTCCTGTGGTTTTCTTCCAGTGTGTGTGTGTGTGTGTGTGTGTGTGTGTGTGTTGTGGGCATTTATGTAGAAAATATCAAAAGATGATTCTGAGTCATTGGAGGATGGATTGTAAATGGCTTTGCAAGTCTGTTAGGGACTATGGACCTCATGTTAAGAGCAATTGGGAGGTACTAGGAGATTTAGGGAAGAACTTTATACAAACACAAATGCACATGTATGTATTAGTATACTTCGCTTTCTGATGGTGCTGGCATCTGCCATTCCTCTGTAAAGCACTGACTGAGAGGTTAGCAGGGTACAGCTCCCGCCATGTTTGCTTGGTTTGGCTCTCCCAGTTGGTTTGTGTGTGTGCCAAGAGTTGGTTATGTTTGTTCCTAAACGTGTTTTTGCCAGTTCTATGTATTTTAAGGAATGGATGAAATATAAATTTGAACAAAGCATATTTTTCTATGAAAACAGAGTTTAATACTAAATGGGTGAAAAGATTGTAAAATTTGGGAAAAATTCAAATAGAAAGATTTGGAACTCAGATTGCTTGTCAAGAGTGTTTAAAAACTCTTTTCACTTAAACTGCAAGTAATAGAGATGTATTATAATTGTGGTTTATGACTTCAAACCCGAGGATGTGGTTAGATACTTATAAACAGTCCTGGTCCTACATCAGAAGATGGGTAAATAAATGTACATTTGCTTGTTTTAAAGTAAAATAAGCAGTTTAAAACACATTTAAGATATATTAATTTTTTTTTGTCTCTTGGCCAACTTCTTTTTATTCACTACTATCCCTGGTTGCATCAAATAATATGGCTTTTGTACATTGCACAGAAATTAGACATAAGCTATATGAGTAATGGAGCATTTAAAAATCATCTAAAAACTATCTTGATTGACAAAGCTTATTTCTTTAAACAGTCCATAGTATTTTTATTTTATTTATTTGACAGAGAGAGATCACAAGTAGGCAGAGAGGCAGGCAGAGAGAGAGGAGGGGAAGCAGACTCCCCACTGAGCAGAGAGCCTGAGGCGGGGCTCGATCCCAGAATTCTGGGATCACGACCCGAGCCGAAGGCAGAGGCTTTAACCCACTGAGCCACCCAGGCACCCCCATAGTATTTTTTTAAACAGTTCATAGTATTGAAGAATTTGATGTTCACCCCCCATAAAATCACTGTCTTTGCCGCTGGAAGATCAGTTTCTAACATATTAAAGACTTGGCCACCATGAGACAGATGACAGAAATCCTGGCCACATTCCTTTTCTTCTGATCTGCCAGTCAGGTTTTTGGAGCTGTTTTCATTTTCTCCTCTCCTCTCTCCAGGAGCAGAGGTAACTTGGGAGAAAATGCCACAAAAACAGCTTGATGAGACTAATAAAGGCTCTCCGCATTCAGCCTCCTACCCAGTAGCTCCTGCTCACACAGGCAATGCAAAGCCAAGATGGAACAATGGTGTTCAATGTGAGGGGTCTCACTCTGGCATCTATTTTCCAAAATTTATGTAGCTCACATAGTTCCTTTTTGTCTAATAATCACTAAAAAACAATGCAAACTCATGTAAAAGTTTTCAGTGGTGCAGAAAGATGAAGTCACATATTACTACTAGCTCAGCCTTGGGCAAGACAGTAGCTAGCCTCTCTGATTCTCCGTGTTTCCCTTTGCTAAACAGGATAATGAAAGCTCTTCTATAGGATTGTTCTAAGAGTACAGTGAGATAATATATATAAAATGGCTATGATTTTTATTATTATTATTACTATTATTATTTTCTTTGTGATAATATAGGTACTATTTTCATATCATTGAGCAAAGAATAAATTTCCCTTACTGAGAAGTTTGTTTTTTTCCAGGAAGTTGGAAACACTGGGGAGGACCATGCAGAAAAACGGTGAGTGTTGGAGTGCTTGGGTGGTTCTGTCGGTTAAGGGGCTGCCTTTGGCTCAGTGTTGTTCCCAGAGCCTCTGGGATCAAGTCCTGAAATGGGGTCCCTGCCTGGTGGGGAGCCTGCTTCTCCCTCTCCCGCTGCCACTCCCCCCGCTTGTGCTGCTGCTCTCTCTCTTTCTCTCTCTGTCATATAAATAAATAAAATCTTTAAAAAGGAAAAGAAAAGTGGTGAGTGTGGAATGGGACGATCCAATCAGCCAAATCAACTAAATCAACTACGGTAGGAAGTGATGTGATGTCACAGTCAGACCCCACTGACATTATGCTAGATGTCTGGGGCGTCTGCAGACGCGCCAAATGCGGAGACCACAACTGAACACGCACGGCTTCTGGTCTCTTCTGCAGTCCACACCACCAGTTAATCTTTATGATGCTGGAAGTAGCCACCCAAGATCCCAGTCTGATAATTTGGGTGTCTTTCTCCTTCTCCCTACCCCACCCAAACAGTCAACTTTCTCCGTGCTTCTAGCCCGATATACTGAATCTCCTATTCCTTTCCTCTCCTTTCCAATGTCACAAGACTTGAGCAGCTCATCACCGCTTTGGGAAGACCTCTAAACTGACCGGCTGTCCTCTAACGGATCCTTCTGAAATCGCCTTCCATGCTGAGAGCAAAGTGATCCTGCTGGGCCCACTGGTACCGAGTCGGGTCCCTGACTGGCTTCTTCCAATACTTCACAATCACTTGCCCCATAAATTTCAGTTTCCTTCAGGGCCACCTAAGCTCTTACAGGAGTTCATGTATATGAAGGTTTAAACAGCACCCAGACACGGCGAACTCTACAGAAGTATCTGCTATTATTTAAAAAGAAGATTTTTTAAATTTTATTTATTTATTTGACAGAGAGACAGCGAATGAGGGAGCACAAGCAGGGGGAGAGGGAGAGGGAGAAGCAGGCTTTTCCCGGGCAGGGAGCTGGATGGGGGCTTGATCCTAGGACCCTGGAATCATGACCTGAGCCAAAAGCAGACGCTTGACGACAAAACCCAGGCGCCCTGCTATTATTATTATTTTTTAATGACCTCATTTTCATTCTCATTTTCCATCTAAACCACTCTCAGCAGTCATTGCTCACAATTTTCCAAGCATACAGTGTTTACTGCACACCTCTAGGCTACACACACACACACACACACACACCCACACACACCCCCGCTCCAGTTTTCAGACCACCTGGTCGCACCGTCTGCGTGTGGAACTCTTCTTCCTCTTATCCAGCCTCGCCTGGTGCTTCAGAGCGCGCTCCCCACACTAGTCACCTTCTTCCACATTTTGTGCGACCTCAGCACGTGGCAGTGTGTCTCCAGGGGTAACCACCACACTGGATGCTAATTTGCTTATATATTTCTCGGCCCTAACAGGTAGGAGCTCCCAAAATGCAGGGACTGATCTCGCTTATTTGAAGCGCCCGACTACATGCCAGCCCACTGTCAGACCGAATACTCGTTTTGGATATGTGGGCGTTTTTGACCAAGTGAAAAGTGCACGCTTCCATCAGACAAAATGTAATTAAGACTGAGAACGTAGAAATTCCCGCTTGAGCAGAAAGAGGCAGTTGAGTTAAAATCCGTAGAACCGCGTTGATTGTCGGCCTGTCCTGGCACAGCCCGCAGGGCTAAGAGGTCCCGACTACTGACCGGTGGGCGCTGCCGTGGGTGTTTCGGGAGAGTAACCAATGCACCACCTCCTCCGCTGCTTTGGGGTCAGGTGGTGGGACTTTTATCCACCTTTCTGCAAAATTTCCCGTGTCTCCGTAGGGCTGGAGGGTCTGCTCGCCGACCAGCCCCCAGAAAGCGTCTTCTTTCCCACTTCCCCGCGGAGGCCGCCACCCCGCGCCCCAACACTGCGCGGACCGGGTGCCCCAGCAGGTGCCCCGCAGCCCCA
>NW_019154085.1:77111-136534 GCF_002288905.1 Enhydra lutris kenyoni
CGGCGGGAGGCGGCGGGAGGCGGCGGGAGGCGGCGGGAGGCGGCGGGAGGCGGCGGGAGGCCGCGGGGCCCCGGCTGCGGGCTCGCCCCGCCCTGCGCGTCACGTGCGCCGCGATGCGAAGTACCCCTCCTCCGCCGCCCCCGTCCCCGGCGCCGCCTCCCAGGCCTCCTCCTCCCCGCGAGGCGCGCGAGGCAGACGGCGCGAGCCGGAGCGAGGGAGCCCGCAGCCCGGGCGTCCGCCGCCGCCGCCGCCTGGAGCCCCGCAATATGCCGCCGCGGCCCCGCGGCTCTCGGCCATGGCGAGGCTTCGCCGGCGCGTCCCCTGCGCCCTGCTGCTCGGCCTGGCCGCGCTGCTGCTGAAGGCGCGGCTGGTGCCCGCGGCCGCTCGCGCCGAGCTCGGCCGCTCCGACCTCAGCCTCATCCGGCAGCAGCAGCGGCAGCAGCAGCGGCAGCGCGAGGAGGCGGCGGAGGAGAGGCCGGAGGCGCCGGCGGTGCGCCCCACCGGGCCCGCGGCAGGTAGGTCCCGGCGCCCGGCCCTGCCCTGGCGTCGCCGCGGGGAGCTCGCGGGCCTCGTCGCCGCCCCCCGCGCTCGCTCCCCAGCGCCCGACCCTCCGCCGCCTCCGCGGACCTGCCCGGACCCAGCCCGCGGCTCGGGTGCGCGCGCGCTTCGGGGACCCGCCCTGGGGCCGAGCCCTCGGGGCAGCGCGGGACCCCAGTGGGCCGGGGAGGGGTCGGGAGGGGCCGGGGCAGTGGGCCGGGGAGGGGTCGGGAGGGGCCGGGCGAGGGGCCACCCGAGGCCTCGTGTTCTTCCATCCCTCCTCGCCGAGCCCTTCCCTGCGCGCGCGTCTCCTCCGGCCCCGCCGGCGTCTCGGCTCCCGGAGACCGAAGCTTCTCGCCGCGGACACCCACGCACCTTCCCCGCAGCTCGCGCCGCAGCTGCGGTTAAATTTAGATCCGGAGAAAGCTCGATTCCTCTTATTTTCCATTTCTGGGTTTTCTTGTCCCAGGAAGGGTTGAGGTCAGTTTGCAAGAATTCCGTCAGTGTGAGGAGACGAAATAAAGCAAAACGGAACCGGAGCGGGGGTGGAGGGAGAGGGCAGTGGAGAGGCGGGCAGGGACGACGAGGTCCGTGGTGATGCCCGCGCCGCGGAGCCTGCGGAGGGTCCCCGCGCTTGTGGGCACACCTCGAAGGGCCGGGTCGGCGCCGCTCGGGGAGGGCGAGTGCGCGGCTGGACCGCGCCCCGGTCCCCCCGTGAGAGCTCGGCGGGCAGACGGACAGCGGGACGGTCCTTGCTCACTGCCTCTCCCCACCCCCACCCCAGCGCCCTTCCTGCTGCAGGGGCTGCCCCTGTTTACGAAGGGAAAATCCGTCCCTTGTTTTGGCAAGTGGGTTTAGCTTCCCGCAAAACCAAAGTGAATTGTATTTTAGCGTTGGTTTTTGCTTTAAAATCCTGCCTGGTGACATGCAAGACGTTGAGAATGAGACGCCGGAGAGTGGAATCGGCGTCTCGTTTTGTGCGCATCGCCCGGGCAGCGCTCGGGCCTGCGGCTGCGGTTCCCCACAGGGTCATTGAATGCATCGGAGTCGCCGGCGTGTGCAGGGAAGCATGTGTTGCTGGCACACTCTTAAACCAGTTAATAACACTCAACTCTGGGTACAAGTCTTGAAAGATACGCGGTACGTGACGGTTTTCCAGGCGCTCTGTGACTCCAAGTGCTACCAACATGGCTCGCGAGGCTGCCGGAGACGTGCTGGTTGTGGAAATAAGGAAATTAAAGACAGGAGAGCCGTTGAGAGCCGGTCTGGTCCGAGACGGATTTCAGACATCAATGATAAAACAATTCTGAGAGTGGTGATGGGTTCTGTGCTTTGCAGTGTCGTTTTATCGTGATATATCTTTTTTTCAGAAATACTAGTTAAGTGGGTTTTGACTACTATAGTGTATGTTGTGATGAAGGTTATGAAAAACTGCAACATAGGAAAACTTTCCTATCCAGCTGCAAATTAAAATGCTTATTTTCTGTTATTGGTGAAAATATTTTTGAAAACGGTTGTTGTTTGGGAAACTCGCAGTTTTTGTCTTATTTACATATTAGTTTAATCAAAATGAAGGAATTACTACCAAGCAGATCAAACCAGAGCCTGCAAAGTAACCGATTATGACTCTTGGTTTCCCTCAAAAACTAACTTCCCAAAGCCAGTGGCAAAGAAGAGAGCAACTCAGTTGATTGTGGTTTTAGTTACTGAAATATCGTGTCCTTTAACGAAATGCAACCGATAAACAAATTAGTTAAAATACTCCTCTGAGCACATCATCCCGGATTGAACTGCTCTTCCCATTTCCACCTTTGTTCCTTTAGTGTCTGTTCTGCTCTCCCAGCTGATGATCTTTTGAAAAACATTCCATAGGCTCATTGCTGCCCCAGTCCTCCCGTTGGCTGCCCCTCTCTTTCACAGTCGATGTCCAGACACCGGAAATGGCCCACTGAGGCTTAGAGCCTCCTGGGGCACCCCTCCCCCTCCTGTCTCTCACTTCTCTGACCCTGGCTCACTCCAGTACATCCACACTGGTTCCCCGTGTCTTCATTTTTGCTGGTGGGCTCCCACATGGGGCCTTTGGCCTTGCCATTTTCTCCGCCTGGAATTCTGAAACTTCACGTTCCTCAGGTTTGCTCAGTGTCACTGTCACCAAGAAGCCTTTCCTGACCAGCTCAGTTAAATGGTCATCTTTATGCCCTCCCTGCTTGCCACCCTCAGCCCTTCCTCTACGCCTGCCTCCTCCTGCTAGAATGTAAGCTCCGTGAGGACGTGAACTTTGTTCTGTTCACTATTACGTTAAATTATTCTGTGTATTTCAAAGACCTGAAGGGCATCCGCCTTGTGTAGGAACGGATAAATGTGTTCAACGAGTGAATGAATGAATGAATAAACAAAAATGCTGGCATCAAGGATCTTTCTGATCCTTTCTGGGCGTTTGCTACTTCATCATCTTGTGAAATTCTGCACCGGAGTTTAGCGAGGGATGTGTTAAAGGAATGTTGGGTAGACATATTTGTAAGTAGAGGTCACATGAAGTTTAGATGTTTAGTTTTAGCTAATTTCAGTGTTTGTCCTATTCCGACTCTAGAGAACTGATCGATGCCAACACGGAGTCCGCTCATCACACCTGTCCAGATTCTTCACCCAAGGGCGGTTACGATCCCCTTACGACCTAGGAGATATTAATATACCTTTAAGTAGCTGTTTCGGAGTTCGGGTTAGTTCTTGACTTTGCTTGGCACTTCTGATTCTTTGGACATGTTACGTGAAAAAGTATAGGATTTGTCACAAGCAAAACTTTGAAAACTAATATGGCATCTTTAGTGACTGGTATGCGTCTGAGCCTTGTCAGTCCACAGTAGAGAAATTGAGCATTGACCTTGGTTCGTGTTCTCTGGATGTTGTTATTCTGAAAATGTCTATCTTTGTATTCCTGAGAAATTAGAAAGTGAGGGTGAAGAGTTGAGTATGAGATTGAAATAATCAAGACGTAAAAAAAGTGAATTTTTGTCTTCTCATTAATTATAAAACACCGTCTTTGGAGCGCAGAGAGAATAAAGGCTGAGGCGGAGGTCTGTCAGGTCCGTTGTTCCCTCCAGTGCAGGCACTTGGGTTTCTCCATCCACACCTATGTTTGTTAGAAATAAAGATGGGAGGGACCAGGGGAGAATTAATTTGGGGGTGGGTGGTAGCTGAGAAACCATACCCTATTCACTCTGATGGCCTGTTAGCCGGGAGGCTTGCTGGGGGTGGGGCGAGGGGAGCCTGAGAAAATCGTGAGCTCCATTTCAGATTCTCCACGTGACGTCACACAGGGCACCTCCACGCATCTTCCTAAATGTCTTCTGCACACAGAAGAAGCTTCTTGAGAGATACATATTCATGGTATAAAATTTTTGATGGTACATTTCACTGATACATATTTTAGCCTTTTGATTTTGGAAAATGTCAAATATATAGAAAGTAAACACAACAGTGTTTAAGAAGCCCGTACTGGTCTCCCAGCCGTGACAGTGGCTGAATTCGGCCACAGTTGGTTCACACACCCATGCGCCCATCCCACTGTGTGGGATTTTGTTGGGGGGGGTTGTGGCAGGGGAATGCACATACATCGAAATGTCCATATCTCAGGTGTACTATTTTATATTTTTGACAAATGGATAGACTCATGTGACCATCAACCCTATGAAGATAGAGAACCTTTACATCACCGTAGAAAGTTCCCTCCTGCTCCCTTCCCAGGCAATCCCTGTCCCTTATCAAGAGACGACACTTTTAATTATTTTTATCGTGCACTATATTTGTGCATTTTCTGGTGCCTCATAAAATAGGATCCTATAGCATGCACTCTTTTGTGTCTTGCTTCTCTAGCTCCGTCTAATTTCCATAGGTTTTGTCCATATTTTTGTGTGTTCAATAGTTTCCTTTTACTGCTGAGCCATAGCCCATCGTAGGGATTACTCCAATTTTGTTTATCGCTTCCTTCTGTTGATGGCGATTTGGGTCATTTCCAGCTTTGACTATTGTAAGTGAAGCTGGTACATTCCTGGGCAAATCATTGGGTGTGCACGTTCTTATATCTCTTTAGTAAATGCCTAGGGAATTGCTGGGCCAAGGGGTACGCTTAGGAAGTTAAAACATTTTTCCCCAATTCTGTATAGCTGGAACCACACTTAATAACCTATAATTTAAAAATTATGAAATTCAATAGAGTATTACTGTATGCTTTCTTTTTTTTAATTAGTTACCGTACAGTACATCATTAGTTTTTGATGTACTGTTCCATGAT
Source organism: Enhydra lutris kenyoni (assembly GCF_002288905.1). Lineage (NCBI taxonomy): Eukaryota > Metazoa > Chordata > Mammalia > Carnivora > Mustelidae > Enhydra > Enhydra lutris. The sequence goes on from NW_019154085.1 coordinate 81,940, forward strand.
TCATGGTTTATCACCCAGTGCTCCAGGAAATACGTGCCCTCCTTAACACCCATCACTGGGCTCACCCATCCCCCACCCTTCTCCCCTCTAAAACCCTCAGTCTGTTTCTAGGAGTCCCTAGGCTCAATAGTTCGTGCCCCGCCCCCCGCTCTGATTTCCCCATCCATTCTTTCCTTCCTTCTCCTAACTATACTTCCTATTAAATTCAAATAACTTGATTTAAACTTGTTGATTTAAAGAAACCTGATTGAAATCTCCCATCTATGGGACGCCTGAGTGGCTTAGTTGGTTAAGCGGCTGCCTTCGGCTCAGGTCATGATCCCAGTGTCCTGGGATCGAGTCCCACATCGGACTCCTTGCTCAGTGGGGAGCTGCTTCTCCCTCTGCCTCTGCTGCCACTCTGCCTGCCTGTGCTCGCTCTCTCTTTCTCTCTCTCTCTCTCTGGCAAATAAATAAATAAAATCTTAAAAAAAAAAATCTCCCATCCATGAAAGCATTTATTTATTTATTTACTTTTCCCCCCAATTTCAATGAATTTGAAAATCAATAAGAGTAGTGGGATTAGAAATGGACTGTTCTATCTGAAGTACTCATGCTTTAAAGGCCATAGTCCCAGATGGGGTAATTATGATTTCTTTCCAGGATTTTAGTAACCAAAGGGAGCTATTTCTTGGTGTTGATTACTGGTTGAAAAATACATGCCATTGTGTTGAATTTGAGTTGAGTTTGTTTTCATGGTGGTTTTGTAATGTTTTTAATGTGACTGAACGGAAACGACCCAATATTTTTTTTTTTTGAAACATAACTAACCCCCCCTGTCCCCCCGCAGTTGAGTTTGTAAATATTGACCTGGACTCTCAGGTTTGTCTGACTATGTTAGCTGCAGCATTGCCATTCCTTGGCTTGGTTTAGTGTAGGTGTCTTAATTTCCTTTTGTCCAGATTGCCTTAGCTAGAATATGGAAACAATGTTTTCCATCTACTATTGGTAAAAAGTATACTTTGTAGTATTTACCTGGGAAATTCTAAAAACGTTGAAAGCTGTGTGCTGTGATGCAGTATGTCATAAGCTTAATAAACAGCCTCTTTTGCTTTGAAGATTGTTCGGAGATGTCCCTTTAGTTCACCTTTTGTGTAAGCACAGCCCATGTGCCTAGAACATAGCCGATTGTCTGCTTTTTAAGTTCTCTTACGATTGTTTGTGTCCGTAGGACTAGGCAGTATTCTTAAGTACTTGGTGATGAGGTCTGTGACTATCAAGGCCCGTTACCTTGGGCCTAAAACGAGTGATTCTGAGTAGGGTATTTCATTTCGTGTAGGGTAGAGTGTGTGAAGGAAATGGTAATCATTGTCTGTCCTTACTAACATAGCAAATCTGCCGCTGGAATCTGGAGAACCCAGACTGTAACTCACCCCAATACTGTATTAAGCTTCTCTGAAACCTTTAGTTGATAATGCCTATTAAGATATCTGTGTTAAGGTTCTATGTCTTGCACAGAAATTAAGATTTTAAATGAACTTCATTTATATGGGAGTGAGATCTTGATTTCTATTTAATGTGCATTTTTCTGAAGGAGGTTTTTATATCATAATTAGGAAATAATTCAAAAGTAAGTACTCATTAGTATTATGAGTTATTGTACTTAGTTCAGTTTTGTTTCTGTTCAGTAAAGAAATGTTACTTAAAAATGGTGTAGTTTTGGGGCGCCTGGGTGGCTCAGTGGGTTAAAGCCTCTGCCTTCGGCTCAGGTTGTGTGTTGGGCTCTCTGCTCCAAGGGGACCCTGCTTCCTCCTCTCTCTGCCTATCTCTCTGCCTACTTGTGATCTCTGTCTGTCAAGTAAATAAATAAAATCTTTTAAAAAAATAAAAACGGTGTAGTTTTAATGCACTTGTTGGCTCTGTGGACATGGAGAACACGCACGCAGGTAAGGCAATACTGATTCGTATCTGCGGCCCTAAATGCTAGTTGGTTTTAGGTGACCAGTAAGTTGGAAGCTGGTAGAAATGTCCAATCTCAAGCCAGAGCTCATGTTGTGAGGACCCTGGCTTATTTCTGAGGAAGGTACTTGAGGGATATGGTACAATTCCACACCCTCTGACTTTTTAAAAATAAAATGAATCCAGTATCCGTGGTTTTGTTCCCACGTAACTACTCCCCTGCTTTATTGTAACAAACAGGATGGATAGATGGATGATTTGTTTTTCCTAGTGGATTAGCAGTAACCAGGAGTTGTATAGAAGTTGGAAGTGTCTTGGAGTTTCCGACTTTCTGGATTTTATGGCCCATTCCACCCTCGCTTATTCCCATTTTTGGAAAGGATAGAAATTAAGTTGTCAAAATATGCTCAGTATAGTTAAGTGGATTATGGTTCTTCAAAACTTTGAACATGTTCTTTCGTGTTTGTACGAGTAGAGTTTATAAATGGCTGGGTGGCTGAGACAATGTTACCAAAAATACCAAAAGAATATCTACTTATTGTAAAAATGAAAACAGGGAGGCCATACCTTTTATGTAAGGGGGAAAAAATATCACCAAAAGTAGTAGGAATAGTAGGATTTATTTAAATATTTGACTAAGAATAAACTATGCGTGAATCAGTGATAAGAGTATGTCATGAAACACAAATTATGATTAAATTTGTATACCTAGAGTTAGAAAAAAATCTATTTATATTTAAATGAATTGATATATTCCAAAGCTTTACATTTACAGATACCTTCTTTTCATAAAACAAAGTACTTCCCAAAATATAGTTTCTAATATATTTGTGCTATTAGATTTTGGATTTTTAGCAGAAAAACTATGATTTAATACTTCCTAAATTAATCAGAGTTTAACTCTCATTCATAATCATAAGCAAGAAAATTTTTTAGTAATGTATGAAACAACTAATCTCATCTTCCAGTGTTATTTATAGTGGAACAGTATCTAATATCAATTAAAATGTGTAATAATTAAAAATACAAAATTTTCACTTTGCAAATTATAGTAAGCCTTCTTGAAACCCTATGCTCTTAGAACTAGAATGAGGTAGAAGTGACCTTTCCCTAAGTGCTTTGCCCTGGCAGTGTTTGAAAAGTATCTGATGTAAGCTAGAACACATCCGTATCTGAAAAGACGTTGTGGTAGCCCCTGGCAGTTACGAAGTGTGATAAAGCTGAGCATTAAGGACAATCTGATGTTTTCCCCCTCACAGTAAATATGACTAGGATGAGTGAATGTTTTTATCATCTAAACTTTCCCTGTCAACTAATTCAAGTTTGTGAATGAGAAGAATCAAAAGAGTGTGTATTGTAAAATTCCTTCTGTACCATAGTATTTCAAAGAGGGAAGGTCTTCCGAATTAGTAAGGCTTGGTTAAGTGTGGGATGTGAAGATGTAGGAGGTGAAGACTTCGGAGTCTGAAGAGAAAGGAAGGAGTCAGAAGTACCGTAACTCACTGCGATGAGTACGAGAGGGGTCAGGTCAGCAAGTTCACGGGAGCGGAGAGCAGGCACAGCACGTGACTGTGTGTATGAGGGACTAAGCAGCCAAGGGAGGGGTAGAGGGGGTTCATGGAGAGCCTGAAATTAATGACGCAACCCGCAAGTGTCTAGTATTCAGAGTCTCTCTGAGATTTTCAAAGGAATCTTTGACCCCAGAAATGTTAAGAAAACCTGCCCTTGTTAATTAGTCCTTTGTGAGAGGACTCCATAAGAAGAAGGCAAAGGTAACATTCAGATTCAAATAACAGTTTTGTATGTTCTAAACATGTGAAGTTTCTCTGTGCACACATGATGGGTAAAATTAGTAAGTGTGACAGCAGCGTAACTAATCCTCCGGAAGGCTTTAACCCTTACGAGAACTGGTGGCTTGGGATGCGTGTGCCTTGGTCAGTCCTTTCATCCTTTGGCTTCCATCCCTGCTGTAGAGTGGCTACCAATATCCGACAGATCTCTCTTGCTAAATCCCATGACTCTGGATTGCTTTCTATCCAGGTTTCGTTATATAATAACCTGGTGGGATACCTTATACCAGAAAAAACCCTCTGTTCAGAATTCGTTGGCAGTCAACCCAGAAACTCTCTGTGTCTTGGCTTTTGGCCATTCCACAGAAGAATGGGGTCACTGAGATTAAGTTAATAATCTTAATAAGGGCTCTGATGATTTTGTGAGTCATCTAATCCCTCCAGGTCTGATTATAAACCTCAATCAGTTTTAGCAGATGAGGACCTACCCGGGTTGTTATTAATTCCCCAAGAAAGCATTTATAAAAACCTAAGCCTTTCCCCACCCAGTGAAATATGTATTAATCTTTGGTCTTTAAACAGTTTTGGGGTCAAATAGTCATTTCAGCTTACAGTGATTTAAGTCTGCCGGCAGATGAACTTGCTGCTTTCATTGCCGGTGCTCTCCTGGGCTTTCAAAATTAATGTTGTTCCTAAAGTCACTGAAACCTATATATTTTCTACTCACTTTCTTGATTCATGCCTTTCCTGATTTCACTAATAACTGATTACATTGGAAAAATGAGATTCTACAATGAGTGCATAGCAAAGAATTTTCTTTGTCTTGAGGAACAACTTCACATAGCAGAATTTTTCTTTCATTTGAAAATCCAAATGGAGAGATTTGTATTTCAACACATTTCGATGTTTCGAAGATAAGTAAATGTGTTGCCACTTGGAAAATTGCAGCTTCAGAGAACAGCATGGGACACAGACATGGAGGCAAAAAAGAAGGCGGCTTCCCTGCCGGACGCAGGTCTTACTGTGACCATTGTGCCGCACACACAAGGGGCAGCTCCTGGTCCAGAGCTCGGGGCAGGGACAGTATGTGGGGCCCATCATGGATCCGGCAGCTTGAAGACAGGTCTAACAAAGGCACGTGAAAATAGGCTGACCCATTCTACTCCCCTTTCCTCCCTGTCGGCATGTCTTATCAATAATACAATATCAAGTCTGTAGCTTTGCGTAATTGGCTATGCAATAATTATGTTACTTTTAAAAAGTGATGGCTAAGTATTAATGTTAGAACCATAAAGCGCTTGATACTGTAATATGTAGGTAATTAAAATATCTTTATATTCTAAAACCTAAAAATAGAAAAGATAGTATATTTTGTTTTCATTTGATTTCACATTCCTCACTCTTACCACTCTTCCCTTTCATGAGGATCTCATCTGCCTGCGTTGCTTAAATGCCGTCTGTGTGCTGGGACCCCCCAGAGCTCACTCCTGAATATGTCCACCAGTTATTTCACATCTTTGCGCGGCTGTATTACAGCCATTTCCATGTAAGCATGTCTAAATCAGCCCATGATTTTTTTCATACTCCTTCCAGAATAGAAAAATCTCCTCCTTTATTGCTTTTCTTTCCTTTAACTATAATGCCCAGAATTTATGTATCTTCTAACTGGAAGTTTTTAGCTTTGACCACCTTCTCCAAAGTTCCTTCCTTCCTGTTATGAAAGACAAACGAAGAAGGTTGAGGGTACTGTCCTGCCATTTCCTCCACCTTTTCATCCAGTTAATCCCCAAATCCCAAGTTTGTTTCCCAAGTGTCCTCCTCTGCTAGGTTTTCTCCATCTTCCCTGCCGCTGCCGCGGCTCGGGTTATGCTCATGCTCTACAGGTCAGCATACTAACGGCCTCCGTGTGTCCATTCCAAAATCCATATTCTCCAGAGCAGCCTTGGGGATCATCTGCTCCCCACCCCATAGTGGTTGTTGTATTTTTAAATACAAATCTGATCGAGATTCCCATGACATTGCGAACCAAATCAAAGGTCTTAACGTGACCGACAAGGCTTTGCGGGATTTACTATTCCAGTCTCCGCTCCGGCTCTCTGGGTCTTGAGCGTCACCAGTTTTGCACCTCAGGGACTGTGATACGCACATGGATTCACCTGGCTGTTGTGTTCAAACTTCAGACGTTAGCTTAAATGCTCCTTCTTTTAAACAGGTTTTCTTGGACTTTCCAGACTGAGCTAGGTTCCTCTGTTATATGGTCTCCTAAGTACCTCCTACTTGCTCGAGGCGTGTAGTTGATTTGTAGCGAGGCGCCCACTCTGTGTTTCTGGATTGTCTTCTCTAGATTAGAAGTCAGATGAGGCCAGGTACAGTAATTGTTTTGGTACAGTTGTGTTCCTGTATAAATATGTACTGAATAAGTGAATGACTCCGTATAGAGAAATACTCAGTTGGATACCTTCTTTCGTTTGCTTGCTCAAGTTGGCTTCTCTAGAGAGTGTATTTAGGAGAAGGATATGATAGAGGGAAAAGGCTGTAGCACTTTCAGAATGAAGTGGCCAAAGTGTATGTATTTGGGATCAAGAGAATGCCTGGTTTCATTTTTTTTTTTTACTATTTTGTTTATTTATCTATTTGACAGAGACAGACAGGGAGAGAGCAAACATAAACAGGGGAGTAGGAGAGGGAGAAGCAGGCTTCCTGATGAGCAGGGAGCCCCGACATGGGGCCCGATCCTGGGACCTTGGAATCTTGACCTGAGCTAAAGGCAGACGCTTCATGAGTGAGCAATCCTGGTGCCCCAAGAATGCCTGGTTTCAAAAATATATGTGGGAAGAGGAATGCATTTACTCAAATTCAATCCAACATATGTTGGTTTATATATGGGGCCAGAGATGATACACAGGATTTCTACAGTGACTGATTTCATCCATCTTCTTCTTTCTTTTTTGAAACGAAACTCACTGGGTATCTGCTGTTTGCCAGGCACTTCATCATCACCAGTTGCAGGGGACACACAGTGGGGCTGTAGAGAAAGAGACCGTAAATGATAGTAGAGTGTGGTGAGTGCTGTGTTGCTGTGTGTAGAGGATCCGGTGGAGACACAGGTTTGAGGAAAATCATTTGGCCTGTGTCCTGGAAGAAAGCACACTTAAAGTGAGCTGCAGAGGGATGTAAAATAGCAAGAGAAGGACATTATTTTCTTATTTTTGATTTGGATTTTTTTCTGTGATAACAATATAATAATTCGATTCCCTTTTATCTTTGCGGTTCTCTGGAATTTGATTTCCTACTTCTATGGCTCATCATTTTGAGATTAAAGAAATTAATACTAATATCACGTCTTTCACAGTGCCCACAAACTGCTTGAAGACTGATGATATGCATGCCTCTCTTAAAGAAAGGAATTGAATCCAGAATTCAAGCATAAGCCCGTTTCTGTCAGTGTGGCTCTGCTGTGTGACCCCGCAATCAGTCCCTTCTGCCTTTGCGTTGATACTCTACCGTGAAGATAGCTGGGCTGTCTACCACCTTGACCACATTGTGCTGTTCTCTTGATATGTCGGTCCTCAACATGAGCACAACAGACCACTTGTGTCTCCATGTCTCCTAGGACCTCCTTCCCTCCCATCTGTGCCAGCCCGGGGCCATTTCTCAAATCTGTCGTGAAAACGATGTGGCTCTTCTTCTTTCCCCTTCAATGACCCTAAATTCCATTTCCACACCTCACCAAAAGAAGTGAGCCATTAAACTCTATGCTGTTAATGATGGTGGCTGGCCATCCAAACTGAGACTTTTAAAAAAAAACTTAATTGTGCAAAGCAGTTGCTTGGTTTTTTGCTAAATCTGAAAGTTTATGACCCCTAATAGGTAGGAATTTTATATATCCATGAAGTTCTTCTCTGTTAAAGTTAAGCCAGAGATGAACTCCTCGCAAGAGGCCATTTAGCTGAAAATTGCTAAAACAAGAGAAGGGGCATCACATCTACTCAAGCTAGCGACATGGATGTGTGTTTGTGGGAGTAAGTGAGGTTCGCACTTGCCACCTGAAGCATTTTATCGAGCAGTTTCTGAAATTTTTTTTTTAAACTCCTGAAATGTTGTAAATCCTCCAGGCTAGAGGGATCGAGACCCTGAAACAGGTGGCTCGCGGGGAGAGCATATGGGCTCCAGCCCCAGTGTGTTTGCCTCTCAGGCTGCTTGTGTGGTTGCTGTCTCTCGGGGCTCCCTCTGCCCATCGTACCACGTGCCCCACCACTTGAAATGTGAACCGTATTTACATGGGAAAGCCAATATATAAATCTGTTTCACGGAAGACTTTGTCTTAACCTCGCAGATCTGCCCCCCGCCGCCCCATTGTGTCTATTTCAGTCCTTTCTCTAATCCTCTGCCCTGCGGGAGAACCGGGCATCACCGTGATTCAGCCTCCTCCCTCTCATACGCTCACCTGTCGCTCGGTGCGGTAAGTACCCGTCACAGTGTCATAGCGTCCACTCCTCCTGGTTTGCTCTCGCATCCTTGCTCTGTCCGGGCCCCTGCCCCGGACTTTGGGTCTGTTACCATAACCGAGTCAGTCTCGCTGTTTGTTTCCTCCGAGTCGGACCGGACCGGCTGCGTGTGTCCACTTGCAGCGTCGCTTCCTTTTAACTTTCATTATGTCGTCCTTAGATCGTCATTAAGATTTGATTCCTCTGCCAGACCTCTACGTCCGGCCAACGTTTTATAGTAAATATTTTGAAATATACTGAAAAATTGAAGTGTGTAGTGAATATTCACATATCCTTCACCGGGATGCAACAGTTGTCAAAGTTCTGTCCTATTTGCTATCTCTTACGATTTGCTTTATCGCGCACACGTGGGTGCATTTGGTACCGTGGAACCAACTGGAACGCAGTCACAGGCATCTGGACGTTCCCTCCCTGAAAGCCCTCTTCACATCGAGGTAACTTGATGAACAAGTAATCATTCTTTTGAAATGGTGAAATAATTAACAACTTTTTAGTGAACTGTATAAAAATTAATGAGGAAGAGATAGAGCTTCAAGTAACAAACGCTAGAGTGTGTGGGGCGAATTCTTAAGAAGGGTTCACTTTGATTTGTTATATTTTTGCAAATAACATCGTACTCATCGCATGTACACCGCAGTGTGGTGGGACAGTGCTTTGTATAAAGGTAACGTTTTAGTCAGTTATGGGACTCTCCAAAATGGGGGGTTCTGCTAGGCTTCCAATTTATTTTGTCCCTTGGTCATTTCTTACCACTCAAGGTCGGTTGTTTACATGTAACTTCTGTGTGGTCATACATAGAATTGCGTGGTAGCTCTCTTCCCCTTTCTTTCTGCTGCCCTCATGCGTCCACGTTTGATGGTGGGAACGGTAAGATGTAACACCGAAGACTTCTCATCTGTGTGGACAGAGCCTGTATAGCCTGTGAGCAGTAACAGATGGAGTTCCTGGTTTCAGTCGTGCCCAAGGTCCGGCCAGATCACTGTTATCCTTTCCTTGTATGAGTTGATAGGTTCCCATTTTTGCCTCAGCAAATTCTGATTGGATTTCTGTTAACTAAAAAGCCATAACAAGCTCAAAATGTTATCTCCTGCGCTAAGTCCTAAGTTCCAGCCAATTTTAAATTTGTTGACATTTTCTCTCTCCAGGGGCCCTGCCCTACCTCTGTCTTATCTGTAACTCCCCCAAACCCCAGCTCCGCTCTACTTTGTCCATCAAGCTTTTCCAGTCCAGGGTTATTTCCTCTTACTAGATCACTCACAGTCTCTGGCGATTCCGTACTTGATGGCAGGATGTGGTAGGTCAGTCTGTGTTTCTGCTGTGCTTGTCTTTCTCTTGAGCGGGTGAATGTGCTCAGAGTACAGACCCGTTCATTCACCCGTTTCACACCCCAGAACGCCCAGCACGCAGTACGTGCTCCGGGAAAGCATGTTGATTCGTCCCATGCTATGACTCTGTCGTTATTTATGTCTCTGCTCCTTGTGCCTGTCACAGTGCTGTGTACAACCTGGAACTCTACAATTCATGGTAATGAAAAAAATGTGTTTGTCCTTAGACTTAGGAGTACGGGGCAAATGCTGAGGGTATTAAAATGATTTTGAAGATGATGAAAAATACTACATTATGCATTAAGATTGAGAACCATCAGTCAGTCATGATAGTAATACACCAAAGTATAGAGGCACTTAAATGGCTCAGTGGTTAAGCCTCTGCCTTTGGCTTGGGTCACGATGCCAGGGTTCTGGGATCGAGCACCACATTGGGCTCCTTCCTCAGCAGGGAGCCTGCTTCCCCCTCTGCTGGTCCCTCTGCTTGTGTGTGTGCGCAGGTGTGTGCGTGTCTCTCTCTCTTTCTCTCTTTCATCAAAGAAATCCTAAAAAAAATCTTAAAAAAAAAAAGATAAACCAAAGTGTAATGGTTAAGTCTGGAGCACTGTTTAGAGTCCTTTCCTTTCCCTGCCCTATATTTTTGTTTCCTTCCATTTTTTCTTTTATTTTTTGTCCGTCATTAACACTTAGTTTTGTCACTTTTTGGTCCATGATGATAACTTCATGCTTCTCACACCTGCTCCCCTCCTTTTCCCACCTTCATTTTCCCTCACTTTGCGGTGCTAATTTAGCTGTAGGATTGCAGAAAGAACCTTTTTATCTCCTCAAAATACTGCCCTAGGGCCTCTGAATTATAAAAAACAAGCTTCTAAGTCTACATTGCAAACAAGTACATTTAATTAATGTTCCAATGATTGTCAAAAGTCCTCTTTGTCACAGAAAGTATGCTACATCAGAAAAGTCATTAAACCTTTTTATGGGCACTTTAAAAACCCGGGTGACTAGCTGAGTACTAGGTCATGATTGTAATGTTGGAGAGGAACGGCCTGGGTGAATTTGAGACCTAAAGGAAGGCTGGTGTGGCCGCCTTGGAGAGCGTGAGACGAGGCAGGGTTTAGGTGTGGCTGGTTAGGGCAAAAGGTCAGCTTCTGTGCCCTCACACGTGTTTCCGTGGTTGGTGGCTTTTCCAGGAGAGGCGTCCCTCTAGGGCTGTGTGGTTTGGTGGTTAGAACATGGGCTTAGGGGTTCGGGCCTCGGGAGTTCAGAAATCTGCTCTGCCTCCCTAGGTGTGCTCTTGGGAATAAGTGTGCGCAACTGTTGTTAGCTGTTAAAGTTGATACGTGTGAGATGCCTTGACTTAACAGAACTTACCAATTACCGTTATTGATAGATTATTTCTAATAAATTAAATACTTAAATTAAATAAATAAATATTTCTAATAAATTAATTTATTTCTAATAAATTAAATAAATTAAATATTTATTATTTCTAATAAATTATTTCTAATAAATTAAATATTCTAATAAATTAAATAAAAACAGAGTATGAATACTCTGTTTTGATTTATATTCTTGGTAGTATGTTCGTAAGAGTTGAGTAGGTACACAGAGAAGGTAAAAATGCCAGTTTTACAACTTTCTAGCAAATGAAGCTGGATTTGTTTTCATTGTTTCTTCGTAAATTAGACTCTAAAAGTACATGTGTTTCTGTAATAAGAAATATTGAAGTGTATCATGGAATAAAATTACTGTTTTTCTTTTAAAATCTAGAAGCTGCATTGTCTTTGGAAAGTTACCTCAAGCAAGCGAAACATTCAAAAGCCAAAAATCAGAGTGAGGTTTTCACTATTCTGTTGATTCCTTTTGTTTTGCTGAGAAGACAAATCGGCTTTTAAGAAAGACTGAATTCAAATAGTGGTTTTTATTATTCTCTTTTCTGTCCAGAAAATCTGAACATGAGCTAGAATATTCTCAGCCGGCAAATGAGCCAGCGAATACCGGCTCTGGTCTTTCGGAAAACGTTGTGTTCTAAGAGTCGTGTTTTCCTTTATGGAAAAACAAGAAGGTTTTGCGGTTCTCCTTTCCTTTGCTCGCCTTGGCATTGTGCTGGGAGGTATCATCTGTCCCTTAAAATGGTGTATCTTGGAACGCCCTCCTCAGAAAGAATTCTGCCAGCAGAGCAGAGATCTTACCTGTTTTGAATACATACTCAGAGGAGTAGTAAATCCTGTTTCACTCCACCTAGAGAGGGTCATTCATACCCTAATGGAGACAGCTGATTGATTCACATATTGATTGGATCTAGAAGATTGCCTTCTGTGAAATTCCAAGCTGACTGAATTCTCAAATTGGTATGTAGTTGCTTCTAACCAGTTCAGAATTTTCTTATGTTGAGGATATTCACAAAACAAATTTAAGCACTTTTCATTAAAAGATGAGAGAAAAGAATGGAACAGAATTATAAACTACACGTTAAGAGAAAGGTGTTCAGAAATTATTTGCCGTTCTTATTTCTCTAAGTAGGAAGCAGGAGAAAGTCATGAATTATAAAGGCCAAATAGAATTCATCAGGAATTTATTAAAAATTCCCAGTCAGGTTGGAGATTGTGTCCAAATTCAAATAATAAACCAGATGAAGTTTGGAAAGTCGGCAGGACAAAAATAAATCAGAGCAGGTGGTTTGGGAATTATTTTTTGTCCTCTTTGAATTGACTGAAAACAAAGGACTGAGCCATGTCAAACTGATCTTTTTCCTCCTTACTCCCCAGCCCAGCAGATGGCAGGAGCCCAGTAGGAGCCCGGACTTGCACTGGGTGGACAGTAGCAGCTTCCTGAAGGGTTGGGTCCGTGGATAAAGGTTTGCTTCCGGGTTGGTTTGGCGAAATCGACTGGCAGGCGACAAAGACTAACAAGACAGACAAACTGATGGCTGGCTGAATACAAGATTTGACCTCTATCATTCATGTTTTAAAATCCCTTTTTTTTAAAGATTTTACTTATTTACTCATGAGAGAGAGAAAGAGATGCAGAGGCAGAAGGAGAAGCAGGGAGCCCGACGTGAGGCTCGATGTCAGGACCCAGGGATCACCACCCCAGTGGAAGGCAGACACTTAACCCACTGAGCCACGCAAGCGCTCTACCACTCCATGTTTAACCTAAATAAAGCAGCTTATGCTATTCCCTCAGGCTTCATCATAAGAGAAAGAACTATAAAAGTTTAGGAATCGTAATATCTTAGTCTATAAAGTCCAATAATTAAAAATTAAATATGATACACTGAGATTCTAAGATGGAAAATTATTCGAACAGTCGAATAGGGACGGGCGTGTAGAATCCTCCGACTGAGTATGGCAAGGGCTGGTCATCATTTACTCTGACTTTTTGCAAAGACTTTGAAGAGCAGGTTTTCTACTCTCAATATACCCATCATTTATAACTGGAGAGGACATAGACATATAAATGTAATTCAAGGCAGGATGTTATAATATGCCCATTAGAGTTTTATAGTGCTGTGGGAACAGGAGGTAAGGTGAGACAGACTTTCATTATGAAGGGTTGATTTTCTGTTTTATAGCTTAGTTACCTGCTTCTTGATCACTGCAGTTTTAGAACCTACATAACAGGGGTGGTTGGAAAGGAATCAAGTTCTTCTATTTTTTATTTATTTTTTTATTTTTTATTTGCCTGTTGTGTCTAAATGGAAGGTTAGCTGGTAGAACTTAGGGCAGGAAATAGAAACTAAGTTTTTGTTTGTACTTTTATAATTACTCCTATCTTCACTATAGGAAAAAATTCCCCTACTTCTGTTTTTATTTAAGACATTTTTCATCTTAATTATGAAATATTTGAAACATAGACATATAGTCTATATATATATATGTATATATATATATATATATATAATGGATTTCCAGGTAATCATCACCAAAATTAATCAAATATTAGCTTTTTCCTGTATTTGCTTCAGATTTCTCTGTCCCTCTTTAAGGAATAACAACTAAAGATAATCAAACTCCACTTTCATCCTTTTACCCCATCATGCAGAATTATTATTACATTATTATATATCTTGTAATAATTATTCTGAAGTGGGTGTCAATCTTTTTGTTTGAAAAACCGTAATAGATGAATGTACATATTAGACATATCCTCTGGCAGTTTGCTTTTTTCATTCAACAGCATGTTTGGGGGACTTGATACATTCACATTTCATTAATTGGGTTTAACTGCTGCATAGTATTCCATAATATACTAAGGCACACTGATGTACAATTAGGTTTTATCTAGCAATTTGCTATTCGGCAGTGTACACGTGGTCAAACTAGCAGTTGTCTCCTTCTAGATGAGTCTAAGAATTCGTAGAGTGTTCAGACAGAGCAGTGGGATCACCACATGGTATGGTAGGGCTGCAGGATTTAGATTTGAACGGCATGGCAATAGGGAGCTGCTGCAGGTTCTGAGCAAGGGAATGACAAGAGGGTAATAACACTTAGGAAATAATAAAACAGCAGGCACTTCACTTTTGATACTATATGGAAACACTAGAAGCAGGGAGACCCCAAAGGATCTGTGGGAACACTTCTGTTGGGGCCAGACTATATTAGGATCAGTCCTCCCCTGAGATTTAAGAACCCAGGTGAGAGGTGGTGGGCTCCTTGGCTAAGATAGTGTAGCAGATTTTTTATTGATTAAAATATTAATTGTGTACATTCGTGACCACTGATGTCAAGCTTGGCCCCATGATTTGCAGTGACCCCAATTTAGTGAATATCATATATCTTTTCCTACTGAAGTCAGAAGAAGCCATGTGGCCTTTGGCCAATGAAATCTGAGTGAAAGGATACATGCTACTTCCAAGCAGAAGCTTTAAGAGCCACGGGGAGGTTCTGCTATCTCCATGCCCTTCCTCCATGAATTCCTCAGAAGAGCTGCTTTTTTAATGTATCTAGGTCTGTCCACGTAACTCTCAAAAGTAGCTGTACAATTTGCATTTTCCTGGTTACAGATAGGTGCTCAACACCTAAAAAAAATTTTTCTTCTTTTCTTCTTTGTGAGCTTTTTGGTATGCGTTGTCTGTTTTCTCTCTTTTTTTTTCTTATTGATTTGATAGTTTTCGTATCTTTTGAATAACAATCTTTGTAGTTTATATTTTTTGCAGATCCCTTTTTCCAGTGTCTAGCTTGTCTTTTAACAATGTTTTTTAGGGCGCCTGGGTGGCTCAGTGGGTTAAGCCTCCGCCTTCAGCTCAGGTCATGATCTCAGGGTCCTGGGATCGAGTCCCGCATCGGGCTCTCTGCTCAGCGGGGAGCCTGTTTCCCCCTCTCTCTCTGCTTGCCTCTCTGCCTACTTGTGATCTCTGTCTGTCAAATAAATAAATAAAACCTTAAAAACAAACAAAAAAAAGGACAATGCTTTTTAGAGTCTTTTGTGGAAAGTTTTAGATATTTTGATATAGCAGAATTTCTTAATCATCACATTTACGTGTCCAGCTTAAAAGTTCTTTCCCTAATCTTATGTAATTTGAAAAACCCTCTGTATTTAGTTCTAAAAGTTTTTCTGTTCATATTTAAGTGTTTAACCCATCTGGAATTTATTTTTGTGTAAGGAGTGGGGTACAGACATAGGTGAAATAATTTAAATCTTTCAAAAGTCCTTCAAAACCCGTACGCGCTACATTCTTCATCCTCCGTGAGCTTCAAGAACTATGAGAGCACTTCGAAGGTGCCTATACGTTGACGCAAGGTGTTCAGTTATTGCACGTGATGCATCATCTTTATCTAAGTATGTGTTCTTTTCTCCTGAATGACTTTATTTATGAAGTAGGATTGCCTTCAGAGCTTTTCAAATGAAAACGACCCTTGCATAGTACTGATGTGAAGGGCGCAGCAGTAGCAGGCTCAGAAGAATGTTAGTGACATTATTTTTTTTTAATGCGGGCAGTACCGTGCTCATGTCTGCTAGCGCCGAAACGGCGTGCTGTGTATCGATGGTGAAGCTACCGGTTTGGTGTCTGAAGCAACAAGCCTGGAGTCTAGCGCTTACTGATAGGGAGAGCCAAGCGGGCCAGGCACAGCGTTTCTCAGCAGAGCTAGAGACGGAGTTCGTGTGGAGTTCTTCGGGGCTAGTACTGAGCTCAGAGGCTGGGAACTTTCAGAGGTGGTGGCGGGACGACATTAGCCGTGGAAGCTGGCTTCTCTGAGGTTTTTGCTCTTTGGCGGTGGGTCCACTCCTGGTTGCCTGATGTGCGAGGTGGTCGCGGACTGGCTCCCTTACGGAGGTGAGGTCGAAGAGACAAACTGTCCGTGACTTGTTGGTTAAGGAGGTTCAAGCCAGGTCCGTGGTTCTAAGGCTACAGAATGATACATTAAGCACGGGTTTCTTTAATGTTTGTTCTGGTGCTTACCTATCACCATGGTCACAGAGCAGTGTGTCTGAGGAGAGGGACGCCTCTTTCACTCTTGCGTGTGTAACTCGTGTTTAGAACTGACTGCTTCAGAAGTGAGGTGATGTGGTTTCTCTTCAGAGAAGCTTGCATTCAGATTTGGGAGTGGAAAACAGTGTATCCGGTTGGTAATAAATTTGCCTGTGCACAGCTTTGGCATTGCTTGAGACAGGGAAAAGAATCCCGTACAAGTTCATCTCCTGTTCCAGAACCTTGCACAACGGCCGGTACCGCATCCTGGATACCTCAGTTTTCTGCTCGAGAAAGAATAATACCTTTAATTGAGTACCACACTGTCTTCGCTACTTCCTCGCAATGGGATGTTGAGTAGCTTCCTTTTTGAATCCTGTTTTCCCATTTCTAAAATGGGAAGAAATACTTACAATGGGTTTGTGAGACTTGAGATGAGTTAGTAGATATAAGAAACTTAGAACAATGTGAGTCCGTGGCATCCAGTGTTAACCTCTCTTGCTTAGTGAACGTTTGGTGAACACATAAAATTTCTTATTTGAAATAGACTTACTTTTCCATCCGGTTCATTCCAGATCAGTTAAATGGAAGTTACAATGCATGATTAATATCTTTGCCTAACAGAAGTAATAAAAACGAAGCCTTTTTCCTAATTGGCAACTCACAAACATGGATCATTTATCAAAATTCGCTCCAAGACTTTTTAGTAAATATTAGTTATTCTGTTCCATTACGTTTCTATAATTTGTCTTTCATGTAAAATTTATCTTATTGAGATTGTTTAGTTTCATAGGAATAGACAGCCTTCTTATAAACTTCTTTAAGAGAAAAATTTCCAGAAAGGCCAAATTATACATGGTTAAATGTGTATAAAATATGTGCTAACTTTATGGGGGAGGTTTTGGTGAAGTCAGTGTTTCTTCAACAATTACCAGAAGAGACTTACTTTCAGAAGCTAAAAAAACACAAGTGTGGAAAAATAAGACTGAGCACTAGTATATATTCATTGCCGAGTGCTATTAAGCACTGTGTGTTATTTCATTTAATCCCCCAACAAACCCAGTGAGGCACGTCTCTTAGGTGCTGTTCTTGTTCTCATTTCGTGGATGATATTGAGGCACAGAGTGGCAGGGTGGCTTGTCACAGTTGCATAAAGAGATGGAGCTGGGACTGAAACTCCAGCTGTTTGGCTTTTAAAACAGACTTTACTGTCTCTGGGGGGGGATGACCCATGTGTACCCATAAAAATAAAACACAATTTTGAAATTAGCAATATAGTTACAGCGTCTTTTTTTTTTTTTTTTTTTTTAAGACTTCTTTAGAGAGCAGCGTGCATGGTGGAGGGAGGGGCAGTGGGAAAGGAAGAGAAACTCAAGCAGACTCCCTGCCGAGTCTGGAGCCCAACTCAGGGCTTGACCTCAAATCTCAAGATCATGACCTTGAGCTGAAAACAAGAGCCAGACGTTCAACTGCCTGAGCCTCCCAAGTGCCCCTACAACAGTCATTTTTATGTGGAGCTGGGAACATGCTGATGTCCTCAGCAGTGTTTAGAAACTTAGGTTATGGGAATCTTTGAGCTCACTGAAATTTCATGCATATTTACATATTTATGTGTACTTGCATTTGTGTATCTGTAGTTGGGGGTTGTGGAGGTGAAGAGAAGTCATAGATCTATCAGACAGTCAAAAGGGTTAAGAAATCGCAGGCTCTGGTGTAAAGAGGGGAAATCTCTTCAGTGGAGTTTTCTGCTAATGACCGGGATGGGCAGATTTGAAAGTTTATTTAATTTATGTTTCTTTCCAGAACAGCAGATGAGTCTAGTATTAATGTGTGCTTTTGTTCAAATGCCATTCTTTCTTCTCTGTCTCCTTTACCCTTCCATTCGGTGCTCTCTCGTCTGTAGTTCCTGCCCTCTGCCGGCTTAGGACCTGGCATTTTGGCTCAGTCCACCTAGAATTTTCTCCTGTCTGCAGAGGTTCTGTTGTTAAGGTGAGAGGAGCTCTCTGGTATCCGCTTAACTTTCACCTCTGTCAGGAGCCATTCTGAACCCTCCAGGTGCGGCTTGGTGTCCCTGCTCTGTGTTCCCATAGCATTTGATGTATTGGAGCACTTGGGGCTCTCAGCTGAAACGGCCCTCAGCCCATCTGCAGCCTCCCACCAGAGGAGGCTAGACTCCCTGGCGTCCGGCCAAGATCTTGTTCTGTTTGCCTAAACATCAGTGCTTATCACCTTGATCGACAAGTGTCAGATACTCAGTCATTGTTAAATAAAAGAATATGATTTCGTTCTCTTCGTCATTGAGGCTCAAAAATTTCCCATCATTTTAAGTTGGTCTCAATTTCAAAATTGTATCAGTTGCCACCTGATGCTTTTGCTTCTGACCCTTCTTTATACTTCTGCTCTAATTCTGACTTCCTTTACTTGATCCTAAACTATTTCAGTAGCTACCTTCAGTTTCTTACTGTCCAGGTCCATTTTACAGATGGCTCCCAGTGAGATGGTCCACTCCTCACAAGAAGAGTCTTGTCACGTTGCATAAACAGTGGAAGGAGATCCCGTCACCTCCCACTGTTTTCAGACTCCTCTCCTCTTGCTACAACTGACTGTCATTCCCTTAACATTGCATTTATTTACTTTCTTTTTTTTTTTTTCCAACTCTGGTGCCCTTTCTCATCTCTTCCTCCTTCCTTACATGTTCATACTCCAACCCCATACTTTAAAATTTATTCCTTCCTTCAAGTTCAGCCTCAATTAATTCTTACTTGAAAACATTGTCATTTAGAATTCATATTTTCCTTTTCTGCATACCCATAATATTTTGTTCATAATTTTGTATGCCTTTCCTACTGGATTGTCAACTACTTCAGACTTGAAACCGGGTCGTATTAAATATAACAACAACATACATGAAAATTTAGCACAGTTTCTGCACATGCTCCCTCTGGACCTGGCACCTTACCTGATGCCTGGTCAGTATTCAGTGAGTGTTTACTCGTGTGAATTTAATTGATATCTGAAGTTTTGAAAAACCTGCAGTGCTATCTATGGACCTCTTTTTCATACAAAATGCATGCTTCTATGCATTGTCCTACCTGTTTTGTCTTTTAAGACCTTTCAATTTCATGTTACTTTCCCACCTCAAAAGTAATGAATGATCCATTTTGCTGGCAGTTTCCCGGTCTGCCAACACATCAGTTATCTGCTAATACGAGCTGCGTCTTGTACGTGTCGCAGAGTTAATGCTGTGTCAGTGCTCTCAGCTCCTGCGGCCCCTGAATTTCTCTTTACTGGTCAGAATTCCTTTCAGATGTCTGCTGACAGGGAGAAGGCTTCGTCGCACTACGGGAGCAGAGACGCGCAGAGAAAGCGCTGGGACTCGCTGTGTCCGCATCTAGCCCATTCTCGCACAGGGTGGGTCTCGTCTGCTCTAATGAGATGCCGACCGATGGTTTCAAACCCTTTCTGAAGACATGCTGAAGCCTGTGTCTGGAAGGTTCTAAATAAATTCCATTTTCTCCTTATTGATTTAAACATACTTTGCATGTAGAAAGAACCAGAGAAGAAAGCCTCCGTAAAAGAGAAAATGGATGTGTTCTTAAATCCTTTCCACTTGATTTTTCTGTGAGTTCACGAGTGCAGCCCCGAGCAAGCGTACATGTGCTGGGCTCCTGCTGTTCTTTGTTTATTTGACGGACAGAGAGATCACAAGCAGGCAGAGAGAGTGGAGGAGGCAGGCTCCCCGCCAAGCAGAGAGCCCGATGTGGGACTCGATCCCGGGACCCTGAGATCATGGCCTGAGCCGAAGGCAGAGGCCTAACCCACTGAGCCACCCGGGCGCCCCTCCTACTGTTCTTTGTAAGCATGTTGTCTCTGCACTCATTTTCTTCACAGGAGACGCTCTCACCCCTTCAAGAGGCAGGAAGAAAAAATAAAACAAGGCAACTAATAATGTTGGGAATAGAAGGTAAACTTAAAGGAAATTAGAATGGTTTTGAAACTTTACTGAACATTGTTTTTCACGTTAACTCCCTGGGGAGGGGGAGCAGTCATGTTGATAGAGTGACTGCCGTAAAATAAAACATGAATGCTCTCCTGTTTACTGGAGAAATTGGTAGCACTCCCCGGAAAGCATTTTAGGAATACAAATCAAGAAGCTTTAAACAGTTCGTACTTTTTGACCTATTATTTCTCCTCCTAAGGAAATAGTGGAGAACCCAGAGGAACGTGTATGTACATGGATTTGTAATTAAAACATCGTTTGCAAATGTGAAACATAGAAACGACTAAGCATACACCAATAGGAGAAAGTTAAACAAATAGTAACCAGTAGAATGTTCAATAAGGAAAAGGTGGTAATTTCAAAAAAGGTTTAATTCCATGGATACATGATCACAATAGAATCTTAAGTGAAGAACACAGCTCATAACGTCCTTTACTAGTCTCTTTTCTTTATTTTTTCCTACCTCTAAGTGCAAGCTCAGTGTAGTAAGTCACATCGCGCACCGTAGCAAGTGAACGGGTACCCACTCCCCCGTGACCCAGCGGACACAGTCAAGAGAACGGTCAATATTAATTTCGTGAGTTTCCTCCACACCGTACTTCACACTTAGGTAACCACAGACGTGTTTACACACATACACACAATATAATCTTAATGTTGCAAATCTGGGGTTTTTCAGTATGCTTTTCAAACTACTGAATGAAATCCAAGTGACTTCTGAGAAATTGAATTAGGAAATAACTTTTATTCTCCTCTGCTTTTTCTGTATTTTCTAAATACAACATTAAAAAAAAACTAATGAAAAAGAGCGAGTGAAGCCGAGCACTTTGAAGTGTGAGGCACGGAGCTAAATGCTGTGGAGACAACAGATATTGTTTAGTAGTAAGCCGTAGTTCCGAGGAGCTGCAGCCAGCAAGGTCAGGTGTCTCACGACCGCATCTAGAATTGCGCACCTCTGGTGGGTCCCCGTCCCCCACCCCATTCCCCGTTCCCCGGTTGCCTGGGGTGCAGCGAGGGCCAGCGGGCAAGCTTGGGACTGAATGGACGCGCCCACTGCCAGGCACAGGAAGTCATTTATATCCTTTTATAGTAAAAGAAACGGAATGATTGAACTGAAGAGGATGGCATTAGGTCATACCTCTCTCCCTCTGGGATATGCTTATTTTTTACCCTAGGTCAGTGGTTCTGAACCTTGGCTGTGCGTTAGACTCATCTGGGACCTTTTAAAAATGTGATTCCCTGGACCGCATCTGCAGTGATTGTGACTTAATTGGCCTGGAGTGGGGGCTGGAAGATAGGGAAAGATCCCCAGACGATGTTAATGTTCACACAGGGCTGAGAACCACTGTCCTAGGCCGAGGGAGTTGAGTGTACCGGGAAAGGTAGCAAGAGTAACGCATTATACAAACGGATGATCTTGAGGTTTGTAAGAGGTTCATTTAATATTTTTCACTTATTTGTTCATTCAAGCAATTCGTCATGCGTTCAGAAGAGTTAAATAGACGCGTATGTGTTTACAACACGTGTGCTTTTGGAAAGCAGTTGTTTCCTGGAATATTTATACTAAGACAGTAATGTGATCAGGCACACCGTGGAAAGATGCAAACTCAGAATTCACATAGGACCATTTCTTAACATTGTTAACCAGAGGAATTTAACCCTATACTTCTGAGCTCAAGCACTTTACATGCTCTCTTCTCAGTACCATCTCTCTTCCCATTTGACTCTTTCATGTGCATTTTTGAAGGCAACTCATGTCCTTGTATTTCTCACAGTGACTGGCACAGACCTTGCACATAGTAGGTACTTAATAAAATTGTGTAGCAAACAGATACAGAGGCTCCGAAACTTTCTTGGCTCACAGACCTTTAGCGTCTCAGTAATTCGTGTGAGTGTGTGACCTAACAACTTAGTAGTCATTTGAAAAAAATAATGCCTACTTGCTAATTACTAAATGGGCTGTAACTTGTTAGGACACAACTTCTCAGCCCTCAGAAAGAGACTGAACGCTGCGGCCTCCATTTTCCCTTTGATAATCATTGTCAAACAATATTTACTTTTTGTCAGAGCAGCCACTGAACACCCACCTTCACAATGAGGTTAATGTCATTGATTTGAGGCCGGTACCCTGAATTAGGGACTCAACCCAGCTTTTGTGGTGGCCAACAGATGTTATCATTGTACCTGCTTGAAAATTTACCCCTGTGAATTTATATCCTCTTTGGTGGCTTTGAGCACAGCGTGGGAACTGGGGCCCCGAATCTCAGGCTTTTATGTTTTTCTGTTTTAGGTATTACAGAAGATTTGTTTACTAAATATTCATCACTTCCGTCATTTGCTTTAGGTATTCAACTGCTAAGCCTAGGCATACATTCCAAGAGGAGAGATTAGTCGCTCTATTTCTTTGCAGCATTCAGACATGGTAAAAATAGGTACTTAAGAAAAAGTGCTTAACTAGATTCAAGGTGCTGTATTAATAATACTTTGCAGTACCGTATTCTTTGATTCTGAGTTGTCTTTAAAATTTGAATTCGTCTTATAAACAATGGTAAAGGAAACTTCCCTGCTGCAGGATAAATAATGGGCTGTCCTGTTACATGAGCTGCAGAGATGCTGGTCTTTGGGAGGTGCTAGATAGTTCTCCTGGCAGGAGGTGGAGGTTGCTGGCCGTCCCAGTTGGTACAGACAGGTGACCTACCGGAAAGGCCAGTCTAGAGAAATGAGCTAACGTGGACTTCAGCAGTGAGTTCTCTAACTCCAGGTCCCCTGGCTTAGAATTATGCAGCTCCAAATAGTACTCACACTCTACAGTCCTTGCTGCTCGGAGATGTTACATCCTTTCTAGACACTTGGTGGGAAATATTTCTGGGGCATAATTTTTGGGGGATATTTTTGCTTTGGTATGCTAAATCCCTCTTGATTCTCCTTTTGGCCTGGATGACACAGTCCTCTTTAGACCTCATAAATTATACTGATTGAGAATACTTAAGAACTGTGAAGGAGACTGTAGAACTCTCCAAATGAAGTAACACACTTGAATCATCCCCAACAGGGTGTTGTACCCTAGCTAGAGAGAGTGTGACTAATCTCTTCTCTTGGAATGTATGCCTAGGCTTAGCAGTTGAATACCTACAGGCAGTGACCTAATAATCAATGACCTCTAGCCCAGTTTTCATTGTTAGGTTCACGAGAGGGAAGAGTGAAGGTTCTCTACAGCTCTTCTTGTTTCTCCCGTGTACCGTCATCCGTGTGTTTGAGACACCCAGGGGAAAACATGAACTAGTCAAAGATTCCTAATGGCTTTTCCTTTTAATAGCATTTTATTAAGGAACATAAGCCTTTGTGAAATAGAGTTCATAAAACCTTTATATTAAAAATGTTCTTGGGGCGCCTGGGTGGCTCAGTGGGTTAAGCTGCTCAGGTCATGATCTCGGGGTCCTGGGATCAAGTCCCGCGTCGGGCTCTCTGCTCAGCAGGGAGCCTGCTTCCTCCTCTCT
The DNA here is from genome assembly GCF_002288905.1 of Enhydra lutris kenyoni. NCBI lineage: Eukaryota > Metazoa > Chordata > Mammalia > Carnivora > Mustelidae > Enhydra > Enhydra lutris. Next base: position 105,410 of record NW_019154085.1, read on the forward strand.
CTCTCTCTGCCTGCCTCTCTGTCTACTGTGATCTCTCTCTGTCAAATAAATAAATAAATAAATAAAATTTTAAAAAAATGTTCTTTAGTTGTTTTTCCAAATGGGGCTTTTTCCCTTATAGTAGTCTTTTTGTTTTCAGCTCTATTATTTGTTTCCATTTTTATTTCCAACTTCAATTTTTGTTTCTTGGTGCTATACTAGAGTACTATTCAACAAATTACTTGAAGTTGAGTAATAATTGGTATAATTGCTTTTCTTTATCTTTTTTTCTTTTTAAGATTTATTTGAGAGAGAAAAAGAGAGATTATGAGCGGGGGTAGGGGAGAGGCAGAGAGAGAAAGAGAATCTTGAAGTAGACTCCCCCAGAGTGTGGAGCCCAATGCGTGGCTTGATCTCAAGACCCAGAGGTCATAGACTGAGCTGAGATCAAGAGGCAGGTGCTTAACCAACTGAGCTGCTCAGGTACCCCTGTAATTGTTTTCCTAAAGAAAAGCAACATGGTTGCTCCGATCTTGTTTCTTGAAGTTCTTTGTCAATGTTAAAAGAATGAATGCATCTGTTGAAAGAAGTAACTGAAGGAAGAAGTGGTAAAGACTCAAAGAATTTGCACTTAGCTTAAGGTATGTAACTTACACATCGTCTGTGGGCAGAAATGGTGGCTTGCACGTGTCCTTGTCCCGCCTCTACTTCAGGGCTCATCTGCCTCATTTCACGCATTTGCATCTCTCCTTGCAATCACTAACTCCTGGGCTGGGGGTCTGTCTTACTGGTGTCAGTGTGAGGCACTCAGCCACTAATTCAGTGATTCATTCAAAACCCAGGATTGTTATTTGAGGATACAGGAGTAAATAAGACAAAAAAGTCCATGAGCTCATAAAGCTAACAGTCTAGTAGGGGAAACAGAAAATGAACATAATGAGTAAGTTAAGTTAAGTTAAGTTAGTAATAGTAATAGTAAGTTAAGAAGGGATTACGGCAACGCGGGGTGTGGGAAGAGTGTTGACATGACCGATTGGGTTGCTCGGTACTTGCATGTGTCCAGTGGGGCCTGGACAACTGCTTCTTGGCTAGACCCTAGGAATGCGCCCCTTGGAATGTTCACTGTGTTACTGATGAATGTTACTGTATATGCCTGGGGCAATGGGGGCCATGCCCTTCAGCCTGTCAAGCCCTTTCCTCTACCTTCGTCTGAGTTAGGCGCCCAATACTTTTGTGGCAGCCGGGACCGGTGCTTTTTCAAGCAAGTGAAAACCTGATCCTTCACGTTTCCTCTCTGGGCTCTAGGATCTTCTGTTGCTCCACGTTAATGCCGCCATGCATAGCATCGTTTATAATGGAAGTTAAGTGAATTTGTGAGTGAGTGAAGGAGAAATTGTCTGTGATTATGAGGCAGGATGAAAAACTGGGAAGGAGAGATGAAAGTCAGGATGGGAAATGACTCTGGAGTGAGCTTGGATGACGTGTTTTAGGAGCTAGAGTCAGTCTGTTCTGCTTCCATCGAGGAATATAACTTTTGGGTGGGCAAGAAGGAACTGAGTCCAAGTGCTAATGGCCCAGACCTCTCACTTGTCCCCTGTTGAATCGTTTGCAATGTGCTTATTTTTGCTTTTTAAGTAGGCTCCCCAGCGAGGAGCCCAACGTGGGCTTGAAATCACAACCCTGAGATCAAGACCTGAGCTGATAGCATGAGTCAGACACTTAACCCACTGAGTCACCCGGGCGCTCCTACTATGTGCTGATGCTTAAGTTAGAAGGATTCCTTTTATGTTATCCATGTCACTAGTTTTGGAGAATCCTACTCATTAAGCCTCTGGTCATAATGGAGAAAATGCGTATTTTATTTGCTTTGTAACATGTTTCACCTTTGGAGATAATGTCCTTATTTTATTTCTTTGGTTTCTTCTTTGATTTGACATTTTCTCTGTCGTATTAACTTACTGCAAATCAATTTGTTTCTGCTTCAAACAGGAACAGTTTTTTTGTTGTTGTTCTTGTTAATTCTAGAGCCAGTAAGAATTTTGGATCCAATCTGGTACTTAAGCAATGAAAAGGCAGCTTTTCTATTTTAGTGAGCTTTGGTTGCTTTTCGTCTTTAATTCAGCAGATTCTTTTGTTCCTTTGGAAGAAGAAGGCTATGTGTCTGTATTGGAAGTGCCGTAGAGATTGAACTGTCGCCACCCTTTCCACTCTGCTTTATTGAATGTGAATAATGTGGTTCTTTCTCCTTACCAGCTTCTCTGTTGTCCTTGGTTTTTTTCTATACTTCCAACCCTCCTTCTAGTTAAAATAGTGAAATTGTGCTGGCACCCTAGGAGAAAGAGTTGTAGAACTGTGCTGGTATTGTTTTGTAATAGTAAAAGTAAAACTTTTAAATTTAATCTTTCCTGTAATACAGTTGCATTATATTTATTTAGCAAGTTTTGCTACTTATACATTATTCTGTAGTTAAAATTTCCAAGTTAAATATTGTTATGAAAAAGAAGAAAATGTATTAATTTCTGAAAGGAAAAGGAATCTTAATATTTATTTGTTGTTATCGTTGCAGTAATATATTTCTCACTGATAACTGTGGGATTAAACTCAAGATTGTACCCGATCCCGGAGCTGGAAAGCCGGCTGTAACTTCAGGTGGCCTCTGTGGGAATCCTACAGTCAGTCATTCTTTAGCCACTTCCGATTTTCTCTGTCCTCCTCCTCTCTCTCTCCCCTTTCACTTCTCTTCTTTCTCCTACTCTTCTTCCCACTTTTCTTCCTGACCCTTGTCGCGCTCGTCTAGAATACATATTCTGAACCCCTTACTAGACTCCGGCAGAACACAAGGCCGAGTATGGAACAACACTGGCTGTGAAGAAACTTACTATCACAGAGAAAACAAACAGAAAGCACAACATGGACCAGAACGCATCATGTGCCGTTAGACTAGTAGGTACAGAAGAGAAGGTCCCGTCTGACAGAAGTAAGGCCAAATTCATTTGAGCTAAACTTTAAAGAACGGAGTAGGATTTTGATGGGTAGAGATGAAAAAAAGAGGGTAGATTTTCAGATGAAAGAAGTGAATTATGTCGCAGGGAAGTGGGTCAGTCTCGAATAGTGACCTTAGACCCATATACGTGACACCACAGAGCAGGAATCAGCAAACTTTTTGTGGAAAAGTGCCAGATAGTAACTGTTTACTTTGCAGGCCATATGGCTTCTGATGCAGCTGTCAGCTCTGTTGTTTTATGGCAAAAGCAGCCACAGGCCGTACGTACGCGCGTGCTGTGGCAGGATGACGATAAAACCTCATTTACAGCAATCCGTGGTGGGTCAGATTCGGCCGTGGGCTGCAGGTTGTCAGTCCCCGAACAGATGAGTCTAGAAAGCAGGGTGGTAGCCAGATCTTAGATTTTGAATGCCAGACTAAAGAATTGGGAGTTAATTTATATTCTCTTTAGTGAAACCATGATTGTTATGTCTCTACTAAAGTTTTTAAATACGCAGACATTTAAATTTGGGACCAGATTTTTCTTTTTACAAGATTTTTGTATGTTTACATTACAAGATATTTGTATAGCTAGCTCTAAATTGTGACTTCTGTGACTAGATGTCGTGTATGAAAATGGCAAAGAATGAATAAAACCTGATTTGGGTCATAGCCAGAAGTTTGTCATCTTTTGGGTTCTCACCACAAAGTCTCCATTGTAATGGCCCAAAAAGTCAGATTATGGAAAACAGGAGAGAATGAATGGGTAGGTGCTCTGGTGATCTAAACTAAAAATGTTGACATTCTCCCTGTTCAAAAAATGATAGTGGGAATTGATTCCAAAGTAAATATTAAATTCACATTTTTTGGATATTTTAAAAACTATTTATCAAGGTATGATTGACAGGTGAAAAGCTACATATACTTAATACATACGCACTCCATAAGTTTGGAGTGTACCCATGAAACCATCACCACCATCGAGGCCAGAGGCACATTGGTCACCTTGCAAAGTTTCCTCCCACCCCTATTATTCTTACTATTATTATTTTTATCATCATCATCCATTCTCTTTTGTGGTAAGAACACTTAAAGATTTACCCTTCAGCAAATTTTAACTATGTAGTGCAGTATTATTAGCAGTAGGCACTATGCGGCATAGTGGGTCGTCAGAACTTATTTCTCTTATGTGACTGAAACTTAGCACACTTTGGCCCTCACCTATCTCTCCCCTCAGTCCTGGCCATCACCATTCTACTCTCTGCTTCTATGAATTTGGTTATTCTGGATGCCACATATAACATATAATCATAACATTATGTATGTTTCTGTGTCAGGTTTATTTCACTTAGCATAATGTCCTCCAGGTCCATCTATACTGTAGAAAATGGCAGGATTTCCTTCTTTTAAGGTCCAGCAATAGCCCATTGTATGTATATACATTTTCTTTATCTGTTCATCCACTGTTGTGCATTTAGGTAGTTCCAATATCTCTCTAACAGGTGGATACTTGTTATAGGAATTGTTGTATACATAGATTTTAAATTAATCCTCAAAGCAAGATTGTGTTGTCTTTATGTTTGTATTTCCAATACCTGCTAGAGCAGATCTGGCCCGAAGTGGACAGTCAATAAACATTTGATGGGTGTAGTAATGTAGGTGAATTTTTCTTAAAAAAAAAAAAAAGATTTTATTTATTTATTTGAGACAGAGAACATGCAAGCGGGGTAGGGGAGGAACAGTAGGAGAGGGAGAAGCAGAGCCATGGGGCTCATTCCCAGGACCCTAAGATCGTGACCTGAGCTGAAGGCAGATGTGTAACTGACTGAGCCACCCAGGCTCCCATGTAGAAATTAGAATATTTCTAATCCTTCCCAACCATTTCATTCCACTCTTATTTTTATGCTCTTCATTTTTAGTCTGGTTCTCATTAGAATGCATAAACCTCAATAAAGTTTTAAAATTTTATTGTTAGAGTGTTGTATAGAACAATTTGATCTCTGATCTGTCTATAAAAGCTTTATAAACCTAGCATGTTTTAAGCATTATATTCCTAGAGAAAAAAGATTGTTGTATGTTAAATGAAATGATTGTAGATGCTTGAAATATAATGGAAAAAGAAGTAGGCTGGTTTTTGTACTGGAGAAATCTGAAAATAAGGTGGCTTCTCTTTGGGCACAGTTATAACCTACAGCATGGTAACAACATAAGAAGGTGATGTCAAGTGCTCTTGAAAAGAAGTGGGGCTATAATTTATCAGCCCGTCCCACTTCAAGTTCTAGACGACAGCCACACAAATGGCTAGCTTTACTTTTTTCTAACACCCTTCCTAGGCTTTGAGTTACCTGTCTCTATCCTATAGCAAAACCGTAATACAGTGTTCGTTCTAACATGCTTTTTCAGGAGCCTTTCTGTGTAGATTAGTCTTTTGAATTTTAGTGACTCTCACTACTGAACAATGCTTGTAATCATGTGATAGTTAAAATTTCCCCCAGCAACCTCAGGACCATGCTCATTGATGTGTATTTTGTTTTTGTTTCTCTCAACATTCAGATTATGTGTTTTCTGAGAGCTCAGTTGAAATCATTTGATATTGAACCATTTTTAAACTAATGGTGACATATTGAAAAGAAGATTATGTGGGCAAGACATAATGATTATAATTAAGTGACAGAGAAAATACCAAGTGCATGGAAAGCTGAAAAATGCAGTGGAGAAGGGTAGACAGATTATGGAGGCAAAAGCACCTGTGGTTGAAAATTATATATTTAATCACAGAATCTGCCCCATCTAAATGCCAAAGTATTTTTGTTGGAGGAGAGAACTAGTAAGGGGTATTGTTATGGAGATTATATGTATGCGGAACTTCTGGTTGCTAGGCCTGTTTGCCGATCAGCTGTTGACATCATGGAAGTCGGAAATGTCCTATTTAAGTCACCAGCAGGCAAGTCTTGATCACTTCTCCTTTTATTTGGAAGAAGAAGTATTGTTCATGCGCCTTTAATTGCAGTGAGCAGGCCTCCAGCTGAGACTTTGGGTTTTTGTTTTCCTTGGTGCTGGTTTTGCTGTTTATGCTGGGACCAGACAAACCAGGCAGAGGGCTGGGGGAAGAGACTCAGAGGGTCAGCAAACCAACCACTTCCTTCTCTGCACTGGCCAGAAGGAAATAAGGAAGCTTTGGAATATGCCGAAAACCGCATCTAAAGCCTTTCAGTGAGAGATGTGGGGAGTAGAATGGATAGAACTTGGAGTCAAATGAACCAGTCTGTGGATCCTGCCTCTACCCTTCTTAATTTGTGCAATTTTAGTCATAGTTTCCTTGACTTAAAACGGGATAAGTCTTGCAGGTTGGAATTAGGAAGACACTGGACAACATGTATAAAGTTTCTGGCACTGGGCTAGGTGTGTGTGTGTGTGTGTCACCAACAGCATTCGTTTTTTTCCAGTTTGAGCTAGAGAGGACGCTGCTGGTCAGGGTTACATCCTGTCCTGACGCTACGAGGTCTACAGTGCACATAGCCAAGGTCTGACCTTTGCAAGTCACTTTTTCCCTGAATTTGATATTCACTTTCTCATCAAATTTAGTCATTAACATAATGATTACATGTGGAAAATAAAATAATCCATTCTGAATTAGAAAATGTTTTAGAAAACATTTATTAATCAAACCCAGCTTCAGAATGTCAGGAGGCTTTAGTGTGTCTTACTTTGGCAACCGTATTTTTACAGGATGAAACAGATGGAATACGCGGTTTTTTAATGAATTTAGCTCAAGATCTTAGTGCACATTGGAATTTGTCTATTAATCAAGGGCTCTGAGAATTTCTGAAATTAATCTTTGGAGCAAATGAATTAATCAAAATTCCCATTCCTAAATATGCTGTTGAAGGAACCATTGTAGGTATATTTCATTGGAATAAGACCCTTTATCAAATTTTGAGAGAATTGTGTGCCCTTTTAGTTATGTGCCATCTCCTTCTCATATGTCTTATCCTATTTTTGGTACATAACATCATCCTTCCTTCCGTTCATCTTCTCTTAGAAAAGACGGAGTGGCGCATTAAATAACACATCCTGCGTCTGCACTTGTGCCGCGGATCATTTACGGTGCTTGCTTTGGAAGCAAGCAACCAGTCTGACTCCGGCTTCGGGGAATAAGGGCCTTTGGGGAAGGATCGTGGTTCAGCTCACAGACCAGGAAGGGCTGTAGGACCAGCCACGGGAGACTTGGGGAAGCTCGGTGAGCGGGCACCGTTAGCCTCTGTGTAACTTCAGCCACATTGTGAGGTCCTGACAGCGTCTTTCTGGCCCCTGTTAGTTGGATGCTTTGTGTCCGCGGCGCAGTCAGTTTCATCTAGGGGATTAGGAGCTGGGAGGCTCGGGGGATTATTTGAACAGGCAGCTGCTTGTCCTCCACAGTAAATAGCTGATTGTACTGGTGGACCTATTCAAGGACGTTCGGTGCAGGTGGCCATCATGTCACATATGTTACAACCTTTTATTTTTTTACCCCCGTTGTATTTCCCACTTGAGTTTGAGGCCATAGTTTAGTATGTGTGTGTGTGCTGGGGAGCACCCTTTTTTTTCTTTTTAATTGATGTTTTATAAGCATTTCTCAGTAATTGCAGCATCATGTTCCTTGAATTAACTTTAGTAGTGTGATCCCAAGACTCCCTGTTATATGGTGTAAAGGTGGCTTTGGAATCACTCATGGGAACGTTGAAGGCTGACGAGGCCTCCTAATACATGTGAGCCTTCGGGGCAGTCCACATTACCCGTCTGAATCCTCTTTTTTCACTGGTAAAGTGAACTTGGTATCGCATATGTTACAAAGGTATGTGGAGATTTGTGTGATAATATATATGCGAGGCTTGCATTAGGAACATGTTTATCCCCAGTCCTTCATATTTTTATTTTAAATGTTACAAACATGATTTTTCTTTTTTTACTTTAGAGTAATGGGGTGAACTTATAAAATGATGGGAAATAGTTAAATAATTTGAGGAACAGTAGGTGCCAAAGCCCAGGGCTTAGTTCGCTTTTTAGTACCTGATAATCCTAAATTTATTTATTAAAAGTAATGATAGTAATGACTATTCACCAAGAATTTAACCTCCCACAAGGCTGCCTGTTATTAAAAATGCTGAGAAAGCAGAGTGCTGGAGAAACACCAGTGATCTCTGTTCTCCATATATATATTTAAATATATATGAGATTGTTGTCCTGGAAGTTAACGGTCTTTTAGACAGACTGATGGAACCTCATTTTAAGGTATGATTGTTCAGGATACAATTTGTTTCTCCCCATCTCTGCTCTCTAAACTCTGGCTAAAGTTGCTTTAAGAGCTGAGTCAGGTCAGTGGCTTAAGAGCACAAGCTTGGAGGAGAGAAGGTCCAAGTTTGTGTCCTGTTTCCTCCATCGGCTGGGGGTTGGCCATGAGTAATTAGAAAATTTCTTTAACCCACAGTTACCAATATATATGATGATGAGAACAGTGATATTTCTGTAATGAGGGTTTTGAAGAGTAAATGGAATGATGCACTTAAAAATTGACACAATGCCTGGCTCATTAATCCTCAGCATAGTTTAGTTCTTGTGCTTATGATTACTATGTATAGTATTAACGTGTTGTTATCATACATGAGAGGGAATATGCTCTGAGAAACGTTTGTGTCTGACTGTATATAGAACAGTGTTTGGATAACGACTGCAGTTTTAGATTCTTGGAAGGACAGAGCTCTTTCCGAGCTTGCTAGGTTGTATCTTTCCTAGGACTGGGTGATTACCGCAGCAGTTCTGTTCGTATTTAAAATGTCTTTGTTGGGGCGCCTGGGAGGCTCAGTGGGGTGAGCCGCTGCCTTCGGCTCAGGTCATGTTCCCAGGGTCCTGGGATCGAGTCCCGCATCGGGCTCTCTGCTTGGCAGGGAGCCTGCTTCCTCCTCTCTCTCTGCCTCTCTGCCTGCTTGTGATCTCTGTCTATCAAAGAAATAAAATCTTTTTAAAAATAAATAAATAAATAAATAAAATGTCTTTGTTATGGTCCAAAAGCAATTTGAAGTCGAGTTTTATTAATAAAGTCAGAATACATAAGGTGTAGCAATAATTTGGTAATTGATATTGCAGCTCAACCAAATGTTGACTACGGTTTTTACCTGATATGCTGTTCTTGCTAAAAATTTCGAGTAAAATGGGTCTTAGGGTTAGGGTTAAATATATCTTTAAAAAAATACTTCATGAGGACTTATTTTGTGGCAATGTGTTTACAAAGATGTATTTACTTACTTTAGAGAGAGAGAGCGCATGTGTGCGGGTGTGGGGGACAGAGAGAGAGAGAAAGAGAATCTCTGGCCTAAGTAGAGTCCTCGGTGAGCAGGGAGCCTGATGTGGGGCTCCATCTGGGGATGCTGGGATCATGACCTGAGCGGGAACCGAGTCAAACAGCTAACTGACTGAGCCACCCAGGTGCTCCCTCTTGAGGGACTTTTACTGACGACTCTGTTTGTGAAATAGTCTCCAATTACGGAGTAATGATTTTTATTATTAATAATGATATTAAGTGACAGCCGCCACTGTCCTGAGCACATTATCTGTATGATTTCATTTTATTACCTCAAAGTAGTTACTGTTCCCCTGATTTTACAGATGAGCAAATGGACTTGAGAAGTAACTTCCCCCAGGTCACATATCTAGGGAGTGGCAGAGGTTGACCTTGACTGACTCCAAAGCCCACGAATGGTGCTTCCAAGAGAAGGCGTCTTTGGCAAAGGTGTTGTGACACAGGCTTTACAAAGGCATTTCCATGGTGATACAAGTTCTTTTTTACCAAGACATTAACGTTAGGAAATTCATGAACATATCATCAAGATCTTAAAGCTGGAGGTTTAAGTTAGGAAACAAGTTAATTTTGATTTTCCTCAATGTATTGTCTTACTGTGCTTTGTTATACATTTAACAGAAATACTTTTTGATATTTTAAGGATGTTGTTTTGATATTTTGTAATTTGAAACACATCCTTTGCTTTCCAGACAGCAGAGCAAAATGAAGGAGCCAGCCATGTACTCAGTTTGGTGAGATTGCATTTCATTGCAGCAACTCGGACTACATTTTCAGTTCGTTAATTGATAGCATTAGGATTAGGGAGGCCAAGTAAAAATGTGTTTTTCTGAAGAGAGAACCACTCTCTTCCCCTTATCCGCTGCCTCCTTTTCCTTTTTTTTATTGGCAGAAGAAATTAGAATACTGTCTTATTAACAATAAATTCAAATTTATTCAGTTTTAGAAAGAATAATGAGCTTGTTGGAATGTTTTCATACCTCTTTCTTTATACCTCACACATATGTGTTTCCAGATTCTACCAGCAGTTTTGTACTGTTATGCACATATCTTGAATGACATTTTAAAGTATAGCATCTTATACGTTCCAGGGTCTAACCTGCTACCATTTCTGGCTTTTTTCTCCTTCAGTGTCTGTATTTATGCTGAAAGTCCAGGTGAATGACATCATCAGTCGGCAGGACCTGAGTCAAGCTGTTGTAGAAGTGTTTGTAAACTACACGAAGACAAACTCCACAGTCACGAAGAACAATGGCGCAGTGTTGATAAAAGTGCCCTACACGTTGGGGCTCAGCTTAACCGTTATTGCCTACAAAGATGGCTACGTGTTGACACCTCTGCCTTGGAAGACGGGAAAAATGCCAAGTAAGCACATGCGCAGTGTTGTGCCTTTACTAAATGTAAATGGTTTTGTTTGCTTGTTTTTCGTTTTTTTCTTCTTTGGGACTCTTGTTCTGGTAAACTGAAAATGAGAAGAGCCTACGTGAAGTCAATACAGAGAGGTTGGAGTGAGTGCCAGTTTGGAGAAAACTTGCTCTTATTTAGTTTTCCTACAGAGGCTTGAAGCAAGAGCTCTGCTCAGGTACAAACCTGATCTGCAGGGGTTAGAGGGGGGCTTGGCCTGCCCTGGTGGGTGAGCCAGAAGCAGTGTGGGCCGGTTGAGGAAAGGATGCTCTAAAAGAGGAGACAGAAAGTCAGATTTATGTGCCGAACAATAAGGCAGTTACTACAGATTCTCCAGTACCTTAACTGTAATTGTTCTGGAAACTGAACTTACTTTAACAGTGTATGATGTTTAGGCCAAAAGCAGGGCTAAAATGCATTCTGGGAGCCTCGCTACCAAGCTGTGGTTGTGCTCCTGGTGGTGGTAAGAACAGCCTGAGGCCAGAGAGGGCGTGAAAAGAAGGGCAGGACCAGAGGCAGACGGAGGACAGAATTGGTAATTACTGCGCGATCACTTCACAGTGTACACCCAGATCAAAACATCACGCACACCTTAAACTCACACAGTCATGAGAATTATATCTCAATAAATCTGAGGGGAAAAAATAAGAATTGATAGGACTTAGTGTGACTAACTGGATTTGGGAAAGTACAGGCCATACCAGGTAGCAGAACGCAAGTCCGGCGGATTGCAGGTGTGACACATTAGGTCGTCAGTCTTCTTTCTTTTAATTGTGATGGTTCTTATTAGAATTTACATACTTATTTGCTTTCATGTGGGAAACATTTGAATTCTTGAACCATTGTGCAAGTTTAGAATGAGAAAGAAATGAAAAATTAATTAGATAAACCAAGATTCACGTAAATGAAATACAAAAAATCACAACTCAAATCTGAAGAAGGATATGTCTGAGGTGACTTCATGGCATTATATGCTTTAGTTCTTTTAAAGATAAATCAAGCACAATTATTCACTAAATGAAAGTTAGAAGAATAATGAAAGAAACCAAAAGTAAATGGGAAAAAGGAAATAAAGATGAAAGTAGATGAACGTTAATTAAAAAATATAAAGAAGAGCTAATTGACAAAATGCTGGTTCCTTGAAATAAAATTACGAATGCATCGGCAAACCTAAACAGGCAAGTAAAAGAAGAAAAAATATATAAAATCTTAAAGATCATAAAAATGTTCTAGATCAAATTTGATGGCCCTAATCTTAAAAAGTCTAATAAACAATTTTGTGATACTATAAATGACTTTGTTGATTTTAGATGAGGTAGACTAATAGCCATGGATAAAATGTTCCGAGTAAAAATAGCTTAATTCAAAGGCTATTTTAAAAAAGTACTCCAAATCAAAATTTTGTAAAACCAGTGCAGCTTTAATTCGGAGACCTGACGAAGATAATGCAGACTAAATGCTCTCATATGTGCACGCTCTCTCTCTCTCTCTCTTTCTCACTCACAAATACTTCTCTATAGACCAATCTTACAACTCTAAATAAAAAAATCCTTAACAGAATAGTAAAAAAGAATTTCACCATTATTTAAATACAGCTTTCTGTTAAGACCAGAGAAGACCATTTTTCTTCTTTGCAGGATTATAAGGATATCAAATGTGTCACTCTGTTAATTTTACATATCATAACACATTAGAACTACCAGATGATAACATCAAAAACTGTCTGAAATGCATTTTATAAGTTCACCATCTGTACCTAACTAAGAACAAGGTCCATTAAAAAACTAGGACCACAAAGATCTCAACATGGTAAATATCTCAAAATCATACTAACTATAAAAAATAAGAGGTGATTCTACTAAAATAAGAAAGTGAACACCGATGTCCATATTATTTTACATTATAGAAGTTCTTATCAGAGCAAAAATATATCAACAGACCAGAGAAGGAGACAAGCTATTAAAAGAAAGAATCAAAATATTTACTATTTCCAGTTATCATCATATCCCTGGAAAAATGACAAAGCGTGAATCTTAAAATGTTTAAAATTAATGGAATTAATGGAACTTGACAGAATTACTGAGTGTGGAATAAGCATTGGTACAAATCAGTATATATTCATATCTACCAGAAGTAGTCCGCATTTATGGAAAATAATGAAATCCCTCTCAGAACAACAAGGACAAACAAAATATGCAGGGAAACCTAAGAAAAAGTGTTAAATAACCATGTATTAGGGAAAATAAAACTACCAAATGTTACTGATAGACCTTAAAAAAAAAAAAAAAGAAACCTGAAAACTAAAACCCTAGGTAAATGGCAAAACATTATATTTCTTTAGAAAGTCTGAATATTGTAAAGATTTCAGTTCTTTCTGATTTATAGATTTAATACAATTTTAAAAAATGGGGGTACCTGGCTGGCTCAGTGGGTTAAGCCTCTGCCTTTGGCTCAGGTCATGATCTCAGGGTCCTGGGATCGAGCCCTGCGTCAGGCTCTCTGCTCAGCGGGGAGCCTGCTTCCTCCTCTCTCTCTGCCTGCCTCTCTGCCTGCTTGTGATCTCTGTCTGTCAAATAAATAAATAAAATCTTTAGAAAAATTGGAAGAATAATCCTCAGAAAATAAATGTATAAAAATACCTGGAAATCATTTTAAAAGAATATTTATTGGAGGCAATTTGCCATTTCAAATAACTAAAACATTATGTACCTACACAATTAAAACTCTCTGATACTGTGGTACAAATCAGACACTAGCATGCATAAGAAAATGTAATCTATGATAAGGTACCATTATAAATCAGTGAGACAAGGCCGAATATTCAGTAAGTAGTGTTAGGACGTTTTGGTTAACTATCTGGAATAAGCGAATTTGGATTCATATTCCAAATACATTGCTCATAGAGTTCAAATGTGGAAAATCAAATCCTATTAAATAGAAGAAAATTTTTTAAAAAACTATCTGATTTTCTTTTTCATTAGGATGGTCTGCTTAAAATTAAAATTAATGAAAGAGGTCATAAAAAGTAGATATCACTATTTTTAAAAAAGGTACCATATAGCATGGTGACTATAGTTAATAATACTGTATTGCATATTTGAAAGTTGCTGAGAGTAGATCTTCAAAGTTCTCATCACAGGGAAAGATGTAACTCTGTGTGGTGGTGGATGTTAACTCATTGTGGTCATCATTTTGCAATATATACAAATATTGAATCATTATGTTGTACAACTGAAGCTAATAAATTATATGCCATATATCTCAAGAAATAGAAAAATATGAGACAATAAAAAGTAATATATTTTTTAAAGATTTGAGAGGGTGAGCGAGAGAGAGAGCACAAGGAGGGGGAGGGTCAGAGGGAGGGGCAGAGACTCTCAAGGAGACTCTGTATTGAGCACAGAGCCCAACACAGGATTCAGTCTCACAACCCTGCGATCATGACCTGAGCCAAAACCAAGAATCAGACGCTTAACCGATGGAGCCACCCAGGTGCCCCTAGGACGAATATTCTTAATGTGCTAATAATTCATGTAAATTAGTTAGAAGACACCGAGGCCCTGGCTAAACAAGATAAGTGGATAAAATTACAACCTGGCAGTTTTCAAAATGAGAAGAACTGATGATTTGTCACAAAACATGGCAAAATGTTTTATCTTACTCATAGTCTCAGATTTGTACACCAAAGACACTCGCACGTCTTAGATTCTTCACCCTACAAGAGTTTGGGAAAAGGGTCTTCTCAGTGTCGACAGAGTGAGGTGTGATGAGCGTTCTCAGACGCGGCTGGGGGAGTGGACGTCAGCAAAACAACTGAAATGTGTGTGTCCAAAGTCCTCAGAACCTTCATAACCTTTGCCCAGTGTTCCAGTGCTCGGAATCTGCCCTGAAAACAGAGAGACAAGTAACTGAAGCTACAGGCATTCATACACAAGAGTGTTGATTCAGATATTTTTGGCAATAATAGGGAAAATGAAAACAATCTAAGTATATATTAGTATAGTGATTCAGTAAGTCTTGATACTTCAAGAAAGAAAGTATGTGACCTTGAAAATGTTAGAAAAAGTTTCTACTGAGGGACAGAAATGCTTGTGATGTTACCTTAAGTGAAAAAGCAGAGTAAAAATATTCTGTATACAATATTGTACTGTTTTTAAGAAAATCACAGGAGAAAATCCAGGAAGATTATACTGAACTATTAATAGTCACTGTCTCTGCTGGGATTGTGATGACCATCACTTTCTTCTTCATTTCTCCACTTTGCCCGAGCGGCTATTAATCCCTTTTATAATGAGAAACATTCTGTCAGGGAAAGGAAGTCTACATGTAAGGTTTACTGAGGTCCAGAAGATTCTCCTCAGGTTTTATAACCTTAAGTTGTCAGGACTGCCCCCATTTTACGCTACCTGTGACTGAAAGACTAGTGCCCTAATTGTATCATCTCAAGGTCCAAGCCACTCCCCTAACATTTTCTCCGATTTAATAAAGCCATTAATTAGTCTATTAATGTATTCTGAATTGAAATTACACTTTCATCGGGTAGTCTTTTCCTATTGTAGGAAAAAGGTATATTTCATTTTATATTCATTCATATCTTTTTGTGTTTTATCCTTTTTTTCTATTCCCTTTACAGCTCTTTGAAATATCTTAAAACATGAAAAGTATTCCCATGCAAATCTGTTTTATCCTAACTGATTTGGGGATATTATGTTATTTCTATTAATTTCAAATATTGATACTGGGTAGGGGAGAGCTATCAAATGAGAACTCACTTAAAGTGAGTCTGTTCCTGCTTATAAAACTGTCTTTTGTTCCTGCTTCTCCGGATCTTGCAATAATGTGGTTACCTTTCAGGTCCTCTGCACGTGTCCCATCAGTTACTGAGGGCGTCTGCGCTCGCAGGCAGGCCTGGCCCCTCCTGCATCACTGCCCATAGGTGCCTGCGGATCATTTGTTCCATTACGTGTTCAGCTGTTCTCCTGCTCTGCCAGCTCAGAGTCTGGCAAACCGTGCTGTGCGGTGAGGAGCGTCGTGCCCTGATGCAGGGAGTCTAGGAGGCAAATGAGCAGAGGATGTGGGCTCGCTTAGAGACCCTTGCATGGTGGAGCCAGAATTTTTTTAAATCATTAGGAAGAAGTAACAAGTAACCGTTATATAGAGAAAATAGCAGAGGGTTTTCATGGTTATTCAAGCATCTAACCTGACTGTATATATCTGGGGTTAGAGAACATCATTAGTCACTTTGGTACGAACTACTGGAAATAGGATTAGTAAAATAAAATAGCGATGCCTGACCTTTTTTCCCTCACTTTATTGTATCCTCTATTTTCTCCCTCCATCATTCTTTACATTTATTTTTCCTTGTTTCTGCAGTTTCCCGACCCCCCCACCTCCACTTTTTAGGGACTGCTGGAATAGACAATATTTACCTAGTTTCCCCCCACATTTAGTAAAATACTGTAATTGTGCTGTATTCCACAGTATATTCATCAGTTACACTTTCGCTGTTCCCGCAAAGCCAAGCAAATATATGGCTATTTGAAGACACTGTTTTAATTACTGGAAAATTAGCTGGTAAGTACCACGCTTCTCAGCTCGTAAGTAAAAATGCCAAGTAATAACAATCACTTTAATTAGGTAATTGCACTTCACTAGTGAATCAGTGTTGGTCATCACTTGGAAAAAAGCCTGCGTTGCTCGGGAATGATTAGCTCTAAGTGGATCTGAACGGATTCTTAGGTCGCTGTGCGACTGCGGGACGGGGTTTGCGGATGGGCCTCATTCTTCACCATTTTCACACCCCCGCCGCCTCCACCCCTGCCCGCGTAGGAATATCTGACTTCTGGAAGTGTTGCAGAGAGAGTCTCAGCCTCTTTCCAAATCGTGTCTCTCTCTGGGCTTTTACACAGTTAGTGAAATTGGGAAAACTTTAGGATTCTCTGATTTGTGGGCACGTTCATCCCTGCCTCTGGCATGAAACCTGCTGCCTGAGCAGGGAAGGGCCTGAGACCAGGTACGTTCTTTCCTCAGCAGATGGGATTCACCCCACCTGCACATCCCACAAGAAGCCTTATTTAGGTCGGGTTCAGTTTCGCTCTACCAACCACAGCAAAGACGGAACCATGTATGAAATGGATTAGCGCAAACGTCCATGTCCTGCTCCTTTGCATTTTACCAAGTGACATGAACGCTCATTTGTCTGGAAAATACTGGCTACGTCTTGGTGCATCTCCATGAGAACCCGGAGCTCTCTTGAGGTCTCTGATCATTTCCTTTTACTGCCTCTTTTCCCTAAGAATTGAGCCATTGATAGGGCTAATGAGGAAGGGATGGATGTTTCTGCAGATGTTAAATCCTTCCTTGGAGAATACCCATCCTCACTTCTCAGCTTCCATAAAATGTATATTTTTTCTTCCAGGATTTGATCAGAAGGGTGTATGGTTTGTACAACAAAAATGTGTTAGGTTTGCAGGAGAAATTGGAAACTTCAGAAATGTACAAAACCCTAGAGGAGCTCAGCCAGACATTTTACTTAGTGTACATGTTTTCAACTGTAAGAAATTTGGGGCTTCAACATAATAAAGGCACATATATTTGTTTAAGTTTTTAACTTTGTATTTGGAAATAACTTCCAATTCAGAAATAATTTCAAAATATAGAAAAGTTGGAAGAATAAGAAACAAGTAACCGCTGTATACCTTCCACTCAGGTTAATCTACTGATAACACTGTTCCATTTGCTTTACTATGTATAATTGTGCTCTGTGTTTGCCTTTTGTTTTTGTTTTTGTTTGTTTTTTCGGTTTTTTTTTTCCTGACCCATTTGAAGGTAAGTTACAAGTATCACGGCCTTTTACCTCTAAATTCTTAAGCATGCAATTCCTAATAGGGATATTAAATGGCCAAGTCACAGTTCGGCAAAATTATTTTGATAGGGTAACTTACCTTCCAAATTCCTGTCTCGTCCACTGACACATTTTTTTTTTTTCTCACTCCATTTTAGGGTTAGGTATTGCATTCAGTTTTCATGTCTCAATTAGCCTCTGTTACTGTGAAATTCACGACACATATTTTTAGAAAGTAAGGTGTAGATAGTATCTGTTAAGTGATCAGAGTTAATCATTTAAGTGATTAACTATTAAATTTAATGATTTAACCAAAAAAGAATATAATAAATGTGTTGTTTTTATATCCCATATTTCCAGGTATTATTTTTCTAGCTTCATATGTAAACTATACACTGATTTTGAGAACTGTATTACATTTATCATGTATTGTCCTGTAACTATTTAGAAACTGGTACTTTCAGAATTCTAATAATTTAACTGATTGCTTCTGTCTTTATCAGTGGCCTTAAAGTCAAAGCAATAGTTGATGTTTTTGATAAGTTTTAATGATTTAAGAGTTGATCCTTGGATTGTTAAAAATGCATTAATTACAGAAGTATCAATATTCTGAGTTCTCACTCCCTAAGTTATATTAAAGAATAGTCCGTTCACAGTTAGTGACATGAGATGACATTTATGAACTGGATGCCTAACATTTTGATCGGCTCTAGCCCACTTTGGATGCGCCATTACCTCTACTCCTGTTACAGAAATGAAACCCAAGTGAACTGTATGGACTAAAATGGTATGTGGTTCCCTGGAGTGAACCAAGAAAAGGGTGAAGAAATTCTGGACAGAAGAATCAAGCAGTTTCTAGGGTACAGGTGCCTTGTGTGATCTAAAGAAATTGAGATTTCTTATCTATTTCAGTTTTGAATTTAAAATAATAATTATGAGATGTTAAAGTGTCTGAGGGATGAGGCTCTGCTTAATGTGCATTTGTTTTGTCTGTTTGTTAATGAGGTTTCCCTTTTCCAGATGCCAAATCTCAGCCAAGTGTTCAGTTTTCAAAAACCTTAATTCAGCTACCCAACAACCATCACGTTAGCAATGTGACAGGCTATCTCACGGTTCTACAGCAGTTTTTGAAGGTGGACAACTTCCTCTATACAACTGGAATTACTCTCCATAAATCAGGTATTATCTAATTTTTACATAGTCATATTTTATATAACTTTACAAGTTAAGAAATATATTTAAAAGCAAAAATTTGATTTAAGCTTACACATATTTTATAATTTGATCTTCTATCCAATCTTATCAAATTAATTATGAATAATTATTAGACATAAAGTTTATGGTTTAGAGTAAACAATTAGAAGTTTTTCTTATAAAATATACTTGGTATTTCCTATGAGTAAAATTATAAATAAATATTTAAAAAATATATTCTGTTGACCTTTGAACAATACAGGGATTGTCCCCTCCCCCACGTTAAAACTTGTATAAGTTTTGATTCTCCAAACACTTAACTACTAAGAGCCTAGTGTTGACCAGAAGCCTTACCGGTAACAGTCCATTAAAACTTACCTTGTGTATGTGTTGTATACTGTATTCTTACACTAAGCTAGAGAAAGGAAGCTGTTGAGAAAATCATAAGAGAAAATACATTCATAGTACTGTGTTTATCAAAAACAGTCCATATAAATGGGCCTGCTCTGTTCTCAAGCCCCATGTTGCTCAAGGGTCAGCTGTATCCCAGATTTGACAGCATATATGTATGCATGGCTGTCGTGACCTAAAAGGTAAGAGGATGATGGAATTTTACATTTAATACAGCCATGAATAAACCCCCTAAAAATCTCTTTCCTCTAAACCTCCACATGCGTGCCACCAGTTCTGCCACTTACCGCAACATATAACCGACTCACGACTTTTTAAAAATCACCTCTGACAATCTGTATTTCTGATGACTTCAGTTGTGTCAAATTTTGGTCCACTTCATTTGGGGGAACAACCAGAAATTAGAGTAATAGACATGTAGATGTTTTTGTTCTTTGTTTTTTCTTGCCTGCTGTCGTACTACTCCAGCAAGATGACCCTCACTGTTCTCTTACAGGCCTGTGTTTCCTCCCATGCACACCTGTGCGTCTGCCTGAGGGCATCCCCTAGTCCAGCAAGCTGGGGTGGCCCTCACAAGGGCAAGCTCTCGACTGGTAGACAAGAGTACAGAGGGAGCACATATCTGTTCCTTAGTGTACCCCCTTTCGGCTCCCTTCCTTCTTCTCCATACTCCTCCGTCTCCTCAGTGACGGGTACTTCCTTCCAAACTGTTACCTTAGCATCAGCTTCCTGAAGAAGCCAATCTAAGACACCTGCCAAAGTTGCTCCAACGCACGTTAGAGGCTGCTCAAAATAAAAGCATTTGCAAGAAGGAGAGCAGTCTGCCATTTCCCAGACGAAGCTCGTGTTGCACGGGAGAGAGTTTGTGGATGAGACTCACCAGGTTCAGTGAGAAGGAGACACCGTACACACTCCCCTCCAGCCTTCCTCTGCCACCTGCTTTTGGGATTATGCCCTTAATGTTTCAGTTATCATGAGAATGCTGCTAACATTTTAGTTGTAGAGCAGGGCTGTCAAATGGGAAGGTTCTTCTGCTCTATCCAACATGGTAGCTACTAGCTGCGTGTGCCTGTTAAGGCTCCTGACGTATGACTAGTGCACCGGAGAACTACACTGATTTCCTTTAAATTTAAGTTGCCACATGTTGCTGGTGGCTACTTTATTGGATTGCTTAGTTCTAGAGTTCTAGGAGTATGGAAGTGTTTTTTCAAGTTGCCTCCTTCTCATTGTCTTTTAGTCCTTGTCCCTGTACGAGTCTCTTTCCCTTCTTTGAATCGGCCTTATCCCAAGTGGTGGTGGCGGGGCTGATCTCATCAGCTTCACCCGCATTTAGTAGGTGAAGCCACTTACTGCACAGAACTGGGGGGGCGGGGACGGAGTTGAAAGCACTCACCTCAGAAAGCCAGTGGGTTTTATCAAATAGTTTGATAAAAGATTATGATTACCAACAGATTACATGGTAATTTCTTTGGGCTTACATTGGATTTTGACTTGTGTAACTAGTCTAACTAGTCTATAAAATATGTATGGCATTACTTTGCTCATCTTATGATTAGTGTTTTAGGAAGTTTACAAAGGCTAATTCTCTTACATTTAATGGAAGTTTTTCATTAAGCCAATAGTTGCTCGGTCTGATAACTGAAGGTATACACCAGGTGTAGTAGAAGGGATAATGAGAATTCCTTTCCACGGACTTAGAGGCCTTCTGCTATTTCTACCTCTCTGCCTATCAGCCTTCTTCCTCTCTTGCACATGCCAAGATCACTTCTGATTGGGGGCTTTCACCTTCTGGTCTTTGCATGGATGGCCCCTTAGCATTGGGCCACAGCTCACACATCCCCTCCTCAGAGAGGCAGCTTTTATGACCTTGCACTTACGTTGTCTTTCCAGATTTTCTTCAAAGACCCAGTAAGGTATCTTCTACCACACACTTACATTCGAATGGGGCGGCTGGAATGACAATGGGCAAAGAAATGCAAAAAAGCCTTTTTGATAGTAATGAGGATGGTGAAAAATGTATTGCAAGCCAGTGTAAGAGCTCATGCACCCACTGCATTTCTGGAACAAGATGAGCATGGGGTGTTCCTGGGGCCCTGTTATAAATATTTGCTAAATGAATGAACAAAACTCTAGCTTTTAAGCTGAAGGTTCAAGTTTATCCATGAAGAGCAAATAATATGTAATGAATATACTTTAGTCAACTCTTCCTAATGTATTAGTAAATGTACTTGGGAAATCTAAAATTATCTAATTCTTTATAGAAAATTTACATTAAATTGTAACATCGTTAACCATATTACTTTATTCATTATACCTATTCTGGTGTCTATTATTACTTTGACATTGCTAATATTTAAAAAAGAAAACAAATGCATTTTCTACTCTTTTCCCCTCAGTGATAGAGAAATGTGGGTAGCTCCTGATATTTAAGGCATGTTATAAATTATATGTATAATCATACTTTAAAACCTTAGGCAAAACACTGTAACCAATTCTATTCATCTCCTTTTCCTACTTTTCAAGCTTTGAAATCTAAGTAATATTTTAATACTAATATTTAGTCTAAGTTTATATTCTTTCAATTATGTTATTAGTCAAATGTATATTAAAGCTTATTACCTTTAAGCTTTAATCAGCTAACAATAGCTTTAATCAGCTAACAATATTGCTGATTTTCTTTCATGTTTGTCAAACCTATCAAAATTTGCATTTTGAGGAGCGCCTGGGTGGCTCAGTGGGTTAAGCTTCAGCCTTTGGCTCAGGTCATGATCCCAGGGTCCTGGGCTCGAGCCCCGCATCGCATCGGGCTCTCTGCTCAGCGGGGAGCCTGCTTCCCCCTCTCTCTGCCTGCCTCTCTGCCTACTTGTGATCTCTGTCAAATAAATAAATAAAAGGTTAAAAAAATTTGCATTTGAGTCAGGATGTTTTTTACACAAGGTGATTTTAAGGAGTATAACCAACTCTGTTGTCCTAGTACTTGAAACAGATGGTTTTGGGAGCAGGAGAGACCAAGTTTTAGACCCATATCTGCATTGATGTTGTGGTATGATAGAACCTTTATTTGGGTAGGACACTAGTGAGATGTATTTTTGTTGTTGTTTCATAGGTTTTTAAAACGCTGAATTAGATTCCGGTGACCTTAAAATCACATGACTCTGGAAGAATTAGGTCTCTAGGCTCATAGCGATTTGTCAAGTTATATAAGTATAATCTGCGTTTATATTTTAAATTCTCTAATAACGATCCAGTATCTATTGATATTAAAATGGATAACTGTAGGTGAATAAAGGAATTAAATATTTTAGCCACCTATTTTATTAATTTGTAACTACAACCCGTATTTTACATATGATTTTAATAAACCGTCTTTTTTAGGTTTTGAAAGTGTTGAATTGACTCCTCTTGCCGCAATATGTGTGAAAATATATTCTGGAGGGAAAGAATTAAAAGTGGATGGTTCTATTCAAGTTTCTCTCCCCCTTCTACATACGAATGATCTAAGTGCAGGGGATCATATACCTGCCTGGACATTTGATATGAGCACAGGTATGTGAGCTGGGTGAAAATATTTTGAATATGTTCCTTTTGAATGTTTGAATGTTTGATCTTAGAAAAAATGTTTCTATATTACTATTAAATTTTTTTTAGCTTTACTGAGGTATAGTTGGCAAATTTTTATGTTTACTACAAAATAATTAAGTTGTCTTGTTTAAAACATTGAAATACATCATTTATATTTGAATGTTTTATCTTTAGTAGAGCACATATGTTACTGTTATAAGTACTTTAAAATGACTAAAATTGGCCTCACTGCGATTAGTATAATACAAATATGGGGAAAATGATGCAAATATATTATATTAAAAAATAGCATTATTTATTCACATTCCCTTGCCCGTTTTTTTTAAAACTCTGTGCCCAACATGGGGCTTAAACTCACAAGCCCAAGATCAAGAGTCATGTCCTTCGGCACCTGGTGGCTCAGTGGGCTCAGCATCAAGTCCCATGTGGGGCTCCCAACGCGACAGGGAGTCTGCTTCTCCCTCCCCCCACCTCACGGTCTCTCTCTCTCAGAAAAAGGGGGAAAAAAGGATCCTGTGCTCTACTGACTAAGCCAGCAAGCTACCTCTCCAATGCCTGTTTTATATCCCCCAAGATCTTGAATAGAAAAGTAGAAATACATTTTTAAAAAATTATTTCTACTCTTAATAGACTTTTGTTTTGATAGGCAATATGAACTTGTATTTAAAAGGTTGGTTAAGGCAATTTAGAAATGTCTGTTTATTTCATGAAAATAAATAACATTGTGTTATTAAAATATAGAGTGATTATTTAAAAAAAAAAATCCCAAAACAGAAAACTCAGATACCAATTTTGGTCCCTGAGTTTAGCCTCCTAAGTAGATGCATGTTTTCCTCCTCTGCTTCCCTTGGTTTTGTTCTTGTGCTTCCATGTAAATAAGATGAGAGTCTCTTAAGTTGCAAAACAAACCAAACAAAAGAAGGGATATGATCCATAATTGTTTTGTGTGAGTCCGGACACAGAGCCTGCACAGTTTCACAGGATTTCTCTTGTCTGTTTCTCCTGCGTTAACACCGTTGTGTGGTAAGATTTGCCTTCAGAGTGGCAAGAAGGATGTAGGTGCTCAGACTTGATGCCTAAAGTCTAATGAAAAGAAAGATTTTTTTTTTCCCTAGTACCAATTGCATGAACTCTTGGATTCACTGCGATTGTAGAATGGAGTTTTTGTGCCCGTTTCAGAACCAACATTTGTGGTCTGCAAATAGAATGTACAGATTTATTAAAAAAAAAAAAAAGTACGGATATTTTTAGGCTTAAGGTTCTGTGTTTGAGCCGCAGCTAATCCTGTGGATGGAAAATAGGGAGCCATCAACCTTCAAAGGAGACTTAAAATACGATTTCGCTGTAATTAGAAGGGTAGTTAGGCAAAACAAAACAACAACAAAATAAATGTCACCATAAGAAATAAACAATAATAGATACGTGTTTTTAAGAAAAAGTGGAAACTAATAAGTATACAAGACAGTTGTAAGGGAACGAAGTCTCGTCTCAATGCAGTTCTACACTCACTACTTTGCTTCTGGTCTCCAAGTGTTGGGGGTGGGGGGCAGGGAGAGGGTTGTTTTTCTCACACTCAGCAGTTCTCTACCAGCTGGGTGTCCTAAAATTCTGTTCAATTTAGACACTGTCTATCTGGCATGAGCCTCAGATCCCACGGGTTAGGACTCTGTCCCATAAGACTGCCCCTGGCCCCCACCTCAGAGGCTAAGTGCAGGTCCCGGGTGTCACCCGTGCTTCTGACTGGCCTGTGGTGAGTGGGAGACCCCCGTGGCCATCTCCCCAGCTGCAGAGCTGCCCACAGAACTCCATTAACCCAAGAGCTCGGGCAGCTACTACTCGGGAAAAGTCTTTCTTTTCAGTAGACTTTAACCGGGGGGGCTCACAGGAAAAGTTCATGTCCTGGATTACCAGTGTATTATAAAGGGTGTCCTCTCCTGTGGGTACAGCACCCTGCCACCACCTCGATGTCTTTGCCGACTTCCCTTCGGAACCCTTCAGTTCAGGGACGTTTCGTGGTGTGGACGTGCTGTGTGGTCACGGACCCGCGGTGGCAGAGCTTCCTCTCCAGCCCGTCTTCCTGCTCCAAAGGGGGGTGCGCGGTGGAGCTCCAGCCCTCTGACCACAGCGTGGGTTCCCTGGCAGCCAGCCGTCCACGGGACTTTCCAGAATATCACCTCATTAACACAAAGTCGGGGTGGTTGAAAGTGGGTTGTCAGGAACAGCAAGAAGCACTCTTCCCGCCTTTATCCCTTAGGAAACTGCAAAGACCCAAGGAGCTCTATGCCAGGACGGGACGGAGACCGAACCAAATCTGTTGTAGTTGTTGGCTTGAAAGCGCTAAGCCCTGGAGTCTAGTCCATTGAAAAGCTGTGGAATTCGAACAAATCACTTATTTGGGCCTGGATTGCCTACTTTGTTGAAAAAAGCGTTGTTTTAAAACATTTCAAAGGACATCTGTGTTGAGTTCTGATTTCTGATTGTTCATCCCCTCAAAGGCCTTTGTCGCTAATGTGCCTTCCAGTAACAAAACTTTTCAATTCATAGATCAGATAAGTAATGCCTAATTTTAATGCGACTATTTAAAACATAGTAATTTGATCCATTTCCATCAAGCTGGTCTACCTTATTAAAAACACTGTTTTAGCGGCGCCTGGGTGACTTAGTTCATTACAAGGCTGCCTCTGGCTCAGGTCCTGGGATCAAACCCCACATCGGGTCCCTGCTCAGTGAAGGGCCTGCTTCTCCCTCTCCCTCTGCCAGCTGCTCTGCCTACTTGTGCACACACAGTCTCTCTCTCTGTCAAAAAATAAATAAAATCTAAAAAAAAAAACCAAACCTTTACATGTTGTAGGTCTATCATTACAGTGGATTAACAAACCAAGTACAAATATACAGTGAATTTATAAAAAGTTCTGTTATACTCAACTTTATAAAAGATCTTCATAAAAAGAGCTTTACTGAATTATTTGTTTTATGGATGGCATTTTATAGATCGGATAGCATTTTATTTATTTATTTATTTATTTATTTATTTATCCTTTTTTAAGTAGGCTCCACACTGGCCCAGTACAGGGCTTGAACTCACAACCCTGAGATCAAGATTGAGCTGAGATCAAGAGTAGGAAGCTTATCTGACCCAGTCACCCAGGCGCCCCAGATCAGATAGCATTTTAAAAATATTCTTAAAGATCTGGTTCTAAAAGAGCCATGCCAACAGTACTAGACCAAAGCAGTATTTAATAAAAAAAATTAATAAGGCCAAAAACCATACATAAGTATTTAATCAGACTCCTTGAACAGGTGGCAAAGAACCACCTACGGATAAATTTGGATTTCACTATTCACATCCTTCCCATATCTCAGTACGCACAATTTAAACATTATTTGGAGTCATGATTTCCCTAAATATGTGTGCTTTCTATTGTATATATCACTGTAATATGCACTATAAATATATTTTAAAGATTTTACTTCTTTAGGAAGAGAAGGGACACATGCGAATGGGGGAGAGAGAGAGGAAGAGGGAGAGAGAGAATCCCAAGTAGACTCCACACTGAGTGCAGAGCCCGGCGTGGGGCTTGATCTCACGAAGCTGAGATCATATCCTGAGCCGAAACCAAGAGTTGGACACTCAACTGACTGAGCTCCCCAGGCACCCCACTCTGAACTGTATTATGATATAATATATATTATCCATGATGATATATTGCCAGAGTTTTCATAATCTTTGAAAGAGTCCTGCAAAGTATTCTCTACATGACTATCAGCAAATTCCCATCAGCATTAAAGACATAAACTAACTGGTATTTTTTACTTGCCTTTTTAGGTGCTTGGATAAATCATGGCCGGGGGACAGTCAAGACAGATAATAATCACTTAATTTGGACATATGATGCACCACATTTGGGCTACTGGATAGCAGCTCCACTTCCAGGAACTAGAGGTATTGTAAAAATAAAAGTAATTTGAAAAAAATCCAGATAGTGAAACTGGAATTGGTATTGCTAGGTCTTGACTTTATTCTAAACATCGCCACTTACCGACTGTATAATGCTGGAAAAAGCTTCTAGTCTCTTGATCTCAACTTTAATATTTTTCATGTGTTATAAGAAAAGATTAAGCTCAATGAACTATAAGGTCCTTTATGGCTATGATGTCTGATGAATCTGTGAGGTATAAAGTTTGTTCAAATCAAATGCTTACTTTTCAAGAATAAATTCCACCACATCAGTTAGAGCCTGATGGTGAGCAACAGGGTCAGATCTGGGATCGTCTGTAGAGTGTATCAGGATATAGGGAGTTCACAGGGTCCCAGGAAAGGCTAAAGAACTAGATTCTAAAAGGCAGAAATCCTAGGGAACCCCATTTGCAGGCCTATTTGATGGTCTTGGCATGATTGCTGCTGCATAAATGACTGACCCTGATCCTTTGCAATCTTTTCCTCACACCATTCCTTCATTCTAGGGATGAAGAATTTGCTTGGCCCAGACTTGGGTCGAGAGCACACTCCTGGGGCAAGGGCTGTTGAAAAATAGTGTCCCCACACTATGTCAAAGATAATACACGTGATATCCCAGATGAAGGTTGGCCTGACAGAGGAACTGAAGGTGGACAAAAGCTAGGAATTGTCCACTAGCAATGGTGTATTCATGTTCTAGGACAAATGCGTATTTTATTTTTCCTAGATTGAACATGCTATCAGACTATCTGTGATTTGTAGTAAGGAAATCACACACGCATCTTGGGTTGTATAAATCTCAAAATACTCAAACATGCATGTTTGATCCATTAAGTCTTCCTGAAGTCTTCTAACCTGTGGTCCTGTAGACCGGTTGCACAGCGGGCCTGCTCCCACTTCATGGGCCATGCGGGTGCTCACTGGTACCCACGGAGGTGCTTCTTGGCTTTCCTGGTAGCCAGCCTTCCGTATCTCCTTGCTCTTTTTTCTTGTTCTGCTTTTCTCCTTTAACCTGTGGGTTGGTTGATTTATAAAAACAAAACAAGGCAAAATTTCAGCGCCATTTTAGTGAGGTTTTGGGGGAGTGCGAAGGTTGAATGCATATGTCATTTCTGTATCTTTCATCCTGTGTCCGAGAATTCTTCTGGTTCGTGGAAGGTCTTAGCTCCCAGCTGAGAGGCAGCGGGCTCATTGCATGCTAGTTGGGAACAGTCTCGCCGCACACCCCGATGCAGGGTGTGGCTGACATTTCACATACATTCTCCACAGCATTCTACACCTAACTTTGCTATGGCTGTCTAGTAATAATTTGAAGGCTCTGTTCTTTCTGCAAGTCTCTTTTTTAATAGTTTAATTTTTTTTCGTTTTATATTGACAGCCTTTGACTTTTAAACCATGCAAGGTGACAAGCCTTTTTTTTTCCCCAATCCAACCAAAATTTAGTGTTCCAGTAGAAGAAATATGAGCCATTAACCATTATGATCAAGGGGGATGTTCTCCCTATTTTTATTTGAACTTTAGTGCTTATGAGATTATTCAGAACCCAGAGGGTGGTTACTTTAGTTCTTCATGATGCAAAATATCCTGCAGTCTTGCCAGCTGTCTGACCTTAGTTCATTCTAGATCTGCAACTCTAATGAAATCTTGATGAAAAAGAACAATTAATATTTAATACTTCAACTCGACTAAATCCAAGCTATTTAATTTCTAATAAAAATAATCTAAGGAACACTTGAGTTTTATAGAGACATGTGCTTTACAGGGAAAAGATACCTGAAAACAATTTATATAATTATGAATTACAAAAGTTAAGTAATTTTCTAGAGTAGGTGGAAGTTTTGTTTTAGCTTATATGTTGGAAAAGATTTTGTGTGAATCAGAGTACCAACACAGACGTGTGGGGTTCCCGTTTAGTTTGAATTAGATAGCTTCTAGTGACAGCTCTAAAGATCCACCAGCAAGCATCACAGCCAGAGGAGCACTGTGCTAGAAATACAGAGAGCTTGACTGTAGCTCTTGCTTTGCCAGTAAATATCTGGCTGAGCCTGAAAGAGTTACTTACCATCTTAATATTAGTTTTCTTATTTCTAAATTGCAGGAGTTGGATAGGATGATCCCTTCATCCTCCCCAAATTTTAGATTATGAGTAAAGTCACATTTTTTTAAATCAAAGTTGGTCCTCTGATGGACCAGTGTCTGGTGTGATGGAGCTACTTTACTTAAAATTTGGTTAATAACAAACTAAATCTCTTAAAAAAAATCAAATAGAACTCTAGGATTTCTTGGAAAATAAGTGCAAGAAATTAAAATCAAGTTATTTTTCATAGATTGCTATAGTAGAGTTTAATAAACAAGTACTTAGGACTGTTTTTAAATATGCATCTTCAAATGTATTTAAGTGAAAATATAATTCTCTGCCTTTCTCTTTTTAGGTGGGTGTGCACACACACACAGATTCATACTTTTTGCTGTTGTCGTACATATAAAATCTGGGGGAAACGTAACAAACAGTATCCACCTCATATTTCCAGAAGTGTGTTCCATTGGAATCCTGTGCAGCGAAAAAGTGTTAGCATTATTCCGTTGTGGAAACATGTATTCATACACCCTTTGAAGCTGAATTTCACTCAGTTATCAGACTTTACTCCATTGCCGCTCTGGATCCTGGATAAGAATGTGCAGACAGAGCTGTCACTCTTATTGCTTTTCTGTTTGAAGAATCTTCGTATTGTGCAGTGCTAGATTCGATTGTCTATCAGATATGACAAGCACTTTATTATCACTTAGCATTAATACAGGAAATGGCGGCCAGTACTGTGGTGCCTGTTCTTGTATAACCTTGAAGCCTCATTCGACAGCAGGTGTCATACAGCTAGCACTTTCTGACGGCTTCTCATGTGCTCACACTAAGTGCTTTAAGAAGTGTTTACTTTTAATCCTTGTAACGAGGCTCATAGGTGAGATCTGACAGACACAAACTAAGATACGAACTCATGAAACTTGGCCAAGAAATAAAGGAGAACGTCACAGAGAAATAAGTGGTGGTGTTGGGGTTTGGACGTACATCCAGGTCCTCCGCACTCAAGTGAATTCCCGTGCACTTGTTTAAGGAGTAAAAGGGTCCTGTAGTGACGGGGGGTGGGGGTGTCTGAAAGTGAAGGTAGCAACAGCTACCTTCTTCCCTTTGGTAACTAGTATTTTTACGCTTCATCCTCGCTGTATCAGGCTGTATATGTGGAGTCTCATGCACGCAGGGGTGGGGATTTCTGTTCCTCCGGAGAACAGGTGAGCTGGGAGAAAGGTATATATTTAAAGAAAATTAAATTTTAATAACAAGTTTCTCTTAAAAAAGAAGTAGACTAGGATTCTAATTGAGGACACTAGCTCCAAAGTTTGTATGAATAACCACAATACTTATTCTCCGAAACCTTTACTACTACCATTATTATTACTTCCGTTTTATCAAATTAGATGGTGCAAAAGTTAAAGGCCCCAAAGACTTCATGACCCTCAATCTTTTCTCATGCCTTGGGTGAAGCTAAAAGCCTCATTCTGGACATTTCTCATGGTAGAGTTTGCTAGAAAACCAGTTGTCTCACCACTCTTACCCACCTTACTGTCCTGAATACATACCAGACTCTAGTTGATAATGACCAGTAGACGCGTTACATCATTTGTGAACCGTGCAGTCTCAGTGATATCACCATGGCTTACCTCGACATGAGCTGCATTTATTGTCACACGGACTCTTCAGAGCCTCCAACCGGCCATCCGAGCACATTAATCCACTTTGACCACAGTGAAGCTGGGACAGCCGCAGTGTTTCCGTGTGTCCTCAAGTAGGAAGGTCATGGGCCTCGTGTGCCTGTGTGTGGCATCTTCATCTAGAGGCCAGGCTGAAAGAGTGGCAACTGAATTCTTCAAGTCCCCCAATTTTTGGATTCTTTCTAAAAAACTTTTCATACCTACTTCCTTCAGCAAATTCTTTTTTGAATTTATCTTTAAAATTTCTTTTTAAATTGAACATAGCTAATAAGTCTTACTACTGACACTCTTTCCCAAAACCTCTGGGCACAGAAATATTCTCTCCTAGTTCATTCCACCAAAGATTTTGCTTCCTACAACGTGGGTCAGTTTTACTGCCTCCGGAAGCAGATTTCCTCACTGCCTGGCCTGGAAGCCGCTGTCACGGCTGTCAAGCTTGGCTTGCTTCAACATTTGTTCTCATTCCAGAACATAGGTTGAAAGAAGGGCAGCACTTCGGGATACACTGTTCATGTATTAGAGGGTCTCAGCAAGAGGGCGGGACCATATCATGCAGCCTCGTTTACGGTGTCCGCATTTCACTGAGCAGAACAAGTCAACCCATTAAGCCCAAAGTGTAGGGAACATGTGCTCCGCCACTGGGAAGCCTGCCCCTGAGACGGGGGCAACCA
>NW_019154085.1:136544-243920 GCF_002288905.1 Enhydra lutris kenyoni
AACAGCACTGTGTACCCGTACTTACTCTGTGTGCACGTGCCCGGAACAGCACTGTGTACCCGTACTTACTCTGTGTGCACGTGCCCGGAACAGCACTGTGTACCCGTACTTACTCTGTGTGCACGTACCCAGAATAGGACATGGTTGAAAATTTTATCTAAAACCATATATTTTCTCTGTTTCACATTTAGGTTCAGGTATAAATGGAGACGCAAGGGACATAAGCGCCTACCACACAGTGTTTCTCACAGCCATATTAGGAGGAACAATATTCATTGTCATTGGATTTTTCGCTGTACTTCTTTGTTATTGCAGGTAAGAAAAATATTATTTATAAATACAGAAAACTGTCATAATATCATGTCAGTGTGTTCTGGGTATTACAAAGTTTCTTTGTAAAAATAAGTAGGTTGATCTTTACAATATGTAGATTAAAATAAAAGTGGATATACTCTAACAGTAGCATTGTATATATTAATACCATATCATGGGATAGGTTGTTGTTTTTTTTTATGACTCTTCTAAATCATAAGTTTTAAACACTTTTTGCTATCTTCTCTACTCTAGGGATAAGTGTGGTACTCCACAGAAAAGAGAAAGAAATATCACTAAACTTGAAGTCCTCAAGAGAGACCAGACAACTTCAACAACACACATAAATCACATCAGTTCAGTCAAAGTTTCATTAAAAGCCGAGGACAAGTCACAATTATTTAATGCCAAAAACTCCTCATATAGCCCTCAGAAAAAGGAGCCAGCAAAGGCAGAAGCAGAAGAAAGAGTTTCCATGGTAAAAACTCGGGACAATTTTAAAATCTACAATGAAGATGTTCCATTTCTATCAGCCAATCAAAACAACTACTCAAGAAACCCATCACAGTCTTTGGAGCCCAATGTAGGGTCCAAACAACCTAAACATATTAACAGCAATCTGTCTTCATCTCTAGGTGATGCACAAGAAAAGAGATACCGCCCAGGTCATGAAGAGGTGTATGGACATTCCCACATTCCTGAACAG
This sequence comes from Enhydra lutris kenyoni, assembly GCF_002288905.1. Lineage (NCBI taxonomy): Eukaryota > Metazoa > Chordata > Mammalia > Carnivora > Mustelidae > Enhydra > Enhydra lutris. The sequence continues at coordinate 137,563 of NW_019154085.1, forward strand.
CTTATGCATATCTACAGTCAGCCCATTGCCATCCTGCAGACATCTGACCTCTTCTCCACTCCAGAGCAGTTACATACTGCTAAGTCAGCTACTTTGCCAAGAAAGGGACAGTTAGTCTACGGTCAGTTGATGGAACCAGTAAGTAGAGAGAACTTCACACAGACACTGCCCAAAATGCCAGTGCATTCTCATGAACAGCCCCCAGATGCCAGGGAAGAGAATATCCCCCTTGAAGGTCAGCAGAGCTTGCCGTCCCAGACTTCAGATTGGAGCCGATACTCAAACAGCTTACTAGAGTCGGTTTCTGTTCCGGGAACACTAAACGAAGCTGTCGTAATGACTCCCTTTTCCTCAGAGCTTCAGGGAATTTCAGAACAGACGCTCCTGGAGCTGTCCAAGGGAAAGCCTTCCCCCCACCCCAGAGCATGGTTCGTGTCTCTTGATGGAAAACCAGTCGCACAGGTGAGACACTCCTTTATAGACCTGAAAAAGGGCAAGAGAACCCAGAGCAATGACACCAGCTTGGACTCTGGGGTGGACATGAATGAGCACCACTCAAGCAGAAGGCTCGAGAGGGAGAAAACGTTCATCAAAAGCATGCATCAGCCGAAGATCCTCTACTTAGAAGATTTAGACCTGAGCAGCAGTGAGAGCGGAACCACTGTCTGCTCCCCCGAGGACCCAGCTCTAAGGCACATCCTGGATGGAGGGAGTGCAGCGATCCTGGAGCACCCCGGGGAAGAGTCTCCGGGAAGAAGAAGTGCTGTTGAAGGCTTTGAAGCCAGTCTGTCCCCCACCAAGAAAAGGGGCAGACCACCCCTAGCCAAAAAAGATAGCAAGACTAATATCTGGAAGAAGCGAGAGGAACGCCCACTGATTCCCATGAATTGACACCGAGGACATTGTGAGTGTGCTGTCTCGTGCTTATTCTTGCTCCTTGTAAACCGCTGTCTGAACTTTTGAAGAAGTTGGAACTGAGCAGTCATGGTCCCTGGACGTGTCTCAAGCAGAGTAAATAGTCAAATGGCAATTCACTAATGAAAGAGAAAGATACCAAGAAATGCTTTTTTCTGGCCTATTCTTTTCATTTACTTTTTTTTTTTTAAAGATTTTATTTATTTATTTGAGAGAGAGACAGTGAGAGAGAGCATGAGCGAGGAGAAGGTCAGAGGGAGAAGCAGACTCCCCATGGAGCTGGGAGCCCGATGCGGGACTCGATCCCAGGACTCCGGGATCATGACCTGAGCCAAAGGCAGTCGTCCAAGCAACTCAGCCACCCAGGCGTCCCTTCATTTACTTTTGAGTCATGAATTTGAAGTATCCAAGAGCTCAAAATGTGAAGTAGCTTCAAGACGTTAGTTCTCTGAAAGTACTGCTCAGCCAATGTAGCCCTCTCTCAACAAAAACGGTGAAGTGCGTACCCCGAAAGTCGCTTTCGGAAATGTGGCCGCTGCTTTGATGCCTGCCCCTGTAAACATTTAGAAACGAAACTAGTGGGCATCATAGTCTTGTGACATAGGACTGTTACGTTCTCCTGCCTGTAGGTGAAAATAATGATAAATGTTCTCGATGTTTCTCTAGAATTTAAAGGCCAAACAATATCTCCCTTTATGCAATAAAAAGCATGTGCACTGTACCAACCCCAAAATAAATCTTGCTCATGGAAGACAGGCAAGAAGCTACGTGGTTGTTAGAGAGGGAAAAAGCAGCTCTTTGGTTGTTTTTGGATATAACTTCACAGACTAAATGATGAGGTATTAACTTGTTATTTAGAAATCTGAAAAATGAATGCTCTGATACTTCCATTTTTATTTAAAATTTTTTTTTCTCCCTGCTTCTAGACTGAAATGATTGAAACGGTCAAGGAAAACTTTAGCAATCTTAAACAAAAACAAAACCCCATACTTTAGTTTAAGACTCACTGATACATGTAAGCTAAAATCAGCTTTAAGATATTTTTCTGTCCCCCACAATTCATTCATTTTAAACTTGATTTTAAAATTAATATTCAGATGTTCATTTTAAACTTGATTTTAAAAATATTTAGGTGTTCATAAGCAGCTTTCAGTTTATTAACAAAATATGTGAAACTAAAGGAAATAAACATTTATTTTTTAAATGTTCATAAGCAGGAAAAGAAATTCTATTTCTCCTAGACTCAAAAATACCTTCAGAATATTATGTATATATCCAGATGCTTTTCTCTTGACATTTGTAAAAGATATTTTAGAAAATGTTTCGATTTAATGGAGAAGTAAAAGTTTTTTTTTTAATCACTTTTAGCATTTGCAACATTTTGTTCTAGTTTTGGAAGTAATATATCCATGTTCTTTTCATCATAGCAAAGAATTCAGTATGAACACATTCAACAGCTGTTTTTAATTGTAATTGTCTTCAACTCTAGATTATCATTCATATGTCCTAAAAATAAAGCTCTTTGTTAATTAAAATCAATTCATCCCATTTTTCTCCAAATTTCCATGAAGGCAAATGTCTGAAGCAGCTTCCCCTTTCTCTCAGGGGGGAAAAGTAAAACTAGATTACTTTGTTTCTCATCCTCTTCTGTCCAACATAGGAGCAACATAGAGACCCAAGGCACATAAACAATTTGAAAGAAGCAAAATTAGCCTAGTATATTAGTTGTAGTCAAATTACAGATGGATAGTCAATGAAAGACAACCGCTTTTTTACCCCCAAGATAGTCGACTTCAGCCAGTTTTTTCCTCTAATTACTTCAGTTTTTCCTATAACACCACACCTGTTGGATAATACTCTTTCCGTGTTAACCCAAAGAACTTAAAAACGTAGGCAAAACTTTGCCATGTTTTACCCAATCCATAGGAGAGAGAGATATTTGGGGTAATAACTAGGGTTAGCTTCTGGAGTCGGAGATTTCTTATTGGTCTACAGAAAGATGCATTAAAGTGGCATAAATGGAAATGACTTGGAAAAGGTTACAGAGTTAGTGCTCTGCTGAAGTGCCTTTGATATAGACGTGCTTATTGGAAGGATACACTAACATCTTTGTTTGATGTGCATTTTCTTTCTGTTAGCCAAATTAAACAGATGTGCAGTTTTTGTTAATCAAAAAATATAGACCTAGTGTTTCATGTTGGAACAATGATTTTTGCATGCAGGTAACATTTCTCTTGTGTTTTTTTGAATCCAGTTTACATTGATAAGCTATGTTGGAATGAAGTTAGAAACTATATAGTAAACTGTTGCACTTCAATATTTTAAGCTTATATTTTCCCCACCTTTAAATAAAAATGTTTCATCTTTTAGCTTAGTGATGGAATACATATGTTGATATAAGGGTATATTATTCAAGTATGCCACTTATTCATTCTTACGTAAAGGAAATGAGATGTATCCCCAGGGGCTTTTATAGAAATATTTTTTTTTTTTTGTTTCAGAATAAAAATATTTTTTTTATACACTGCACATTCTGTTCTCAATGGGGAAGTATAGGCAATTTACCTTTTCTAATGATAAGTGTGTGACTTCTCATTTGTGAGTAGTTCACAGATTTCCTGTTAAAAAGCTGAAGCCATCTACTTTTTCTTAACCCAAGTAATAATTGCCCTACAATATTCACAACTTTCTTAAATTTTTAAATTGAAAACCAACAGTTTTTTGCAATGTAACTCTTGCGAATTTTGATCACGAATTGTTAACCTTTGTGGATCCTTTGTATATGTACTTTGGATATATCTTAAAAGCAAAATTATCCCTCAGTTAACTGATGGATTCGTTTACTAAAGCCCAGCTGTATGTATTTTTGAATACATATGATCTTGAGACTTTATAGAATGAATTTTTATGGCATTTATGCAGTTGTACAGGGTTTACACCCTTTTCTAATACACAGAATCACGAAGGTCACAAGTGTTGCAGAACGAAAGCGCCACTTTGCGCTGGCAACCATTTTCAGATCACTTTCTGTGTTTGAGTCCTCTGATATCAATACATACAGAGTTTTAGGAATCTGTGGATCAAATAATGTCCCCCAAAACTTCCCTAAAGGTGAAGCTCAAAGTTTGTATTCATTTATAGCGAATAAGTTACTCATTTAGCCGCGTACTGGCTTGTAAAGAATGTGACCATGTTCATTTCCGTCTCAGACCTTAAGCTGACAGATTGCCCTTGTTTCTGAGTATTTCTATCTTTTGTATTTCAACAGAGGAATCTCACAGTTCACTGTATTTATTGCCATTGTTACTATATTTACTGCTGAAAACTGTAACAATCTGAAGACTTGTAAAATGTTATACATAGCTCATTAAAGACAAGAAATCTAAGAAGTACTTGATGCATTTTTTTTTTTTAATTTACCTATTTTAGAGAGGGGAGGGGCCTAGGGAGAAGTAGGGAAAATCCCAGGCTGACTCCCTGTTGATCACTGAGTCTGACTCAGGTCTCAATCCCATGACTCTGGGATCACAACACGAGCAGAAACCAGGAGCTGGATGCCCAACCAACTCTACCACCCAGCGTCCCCTGGACATATTCTTTAATTCTGGGTAAACTACAAAACATTCCTCCCTAAACTGTCATTTCATCTAGTAAATATTCAATTATTACTTTTTCCTCTCTTACACTCCCTGTGTCAAAATAAAGATATTTGAATACTCTTTGTTTATATAATGAACTTGGTTTCTCTTTATATTTCATGTTCTCCAAATTTCACATTTTTACTATGAAAGCCGAGTATAGCCAAATTATTTTTCCATTCAATGAGAAGACTTGTTAAGATATGTCATAGAATGTAAAATAAAATTGCAGCATGCAAAATATGTAAGTGAGAAAATGATACAGTATCCCTGCCTCCTCCACTTAAAATTATTTGGACTTTAAACATAATATAATCACACAAAGGCTATTCACACTTAGGGTGTTACATGTCCTTCAAGAGCCCTTCTGCTCACCTAGCTGAACCGTACTCATGTTCAGGAAGTCTACATTTTGGGGTTTTAGAATATCTTTTATTTACTTAAAAAATAATAAATTTTATTTTAAGTAGGCTCTATGCCCAGTGTGGACCCCAACAAGGGGCTTGAATTCACAACGCGAAGTTCAAGACCTGAGTTGAGATCAAGAGTTAGACGTTTAACTGACTAAGCCATTGAGGTGCCTTTTTTTTTTTTTTAATTTTTAAGTAATCTCTACACCCAATGTGGACCTTGACCTTAAAACTCTGAGATCAAGTGTTGCATGCTCTACTGACTGAGCCAGTCAGGCACCCCAAGACTATCTTTTAAAATCATTATCTTGGCTGCTATGTTTTCAGACATTTTGTGTAACTTCCATAAATTAAAATGGTAGAAGAAATACCTTTGGTTAGTTCTCATGGCAATTGGGCTCTGAATCCACTTACAAACACAGTGCAGGTTCTGATGTCAGCAGTGCTGTTTGAGACAGACACTCCCATTTGGATCCCTGCAGAGTGTAAGCCAGGCTGTGGCTACCTTTGTTCCAGGGCCTGGTCTCCCACTGGGATAGTCTAAGTCTTGACAGAAATAATGCAGTTTCTGGAGATGTCCCACAGGACCCGAGCTCACATGGAACTGACTTTTAACAGAAAATAGATTTCCTAAATCACAATCAGATACATAGCTGCTCAACAGATGTTGTTCATGAGGCAGTCATCACATTCTCCTGTAGGAAGGGAAATTCGTATCAGTAGACTAATATGTAAGAACTATAGGAAAGGTAGTTGGATGGAATTAGGAGACTTTTTAATGAATTTATCAGAAGTGATTCACCTATCAGTCCCTGATACTTAGAACAGCTAATTAAGGACCTTCCCCTAAACTACACGCTATTGATACAGTACCAGTTAAAACATCAATAAGCTCTCCTGAAGCAACTGTGGAACTAACTTCTTCTGAGAACTCTGTTCTATTGTCTTAGATTCGTTTGCTCCACCAGAATAAATTCTTCCCTTGACTTTATCTTTTTTCTTTATTTTGAGCCTCTCTTTTGGTGGAGGTGGGGGAGCTCAGGGAGCTTCTACCCAACTGGGCTTTTTAATATATAAAAACATTTCCAGAGTTTGACTAGAAAAAAAATCACAATGACTATAATCAATTTATAATGTTAAATACCAAAAAAGTAATAAAATCAATTGCAAATGATGGAAAAACATTTTCATTAAAATATATATGGCAAATTTCTCAGGGAGAAATTTTGATAACTATTTTCTTTCTCAGTTAGATAAATTTAGAGACCACAATTTAAAATTACCTGGGTTGATCAAAACTGCAGTAACACTTCTTTCCACTTTGTTAGCTGCAGTCGGTAAAGACCACCTGCTTCTGTTGGGAAAATTTACATGTTGACAAGTATATGATTATTTTTTCCTTCAACGACAAACCTTTCTTGATTGAATCTCACATTTCCTAGTTTCAAACCTATACTTATTATGGTTGTAAATAATATACCACAGTCATGTAGGAATACCCAACTTCCCAAATGATTTCGCCTTTTTTTTTTCTGTCTGTACTTCAGGTTGACTAGAAGTTTCATAATTCGTATGTTGACTGATTCTAATCCTTAAAGACCTTATTAAAACACTAGACTAACTGCAGACAGTCTGATTCAAAACAAACCAGATAATTACATTCCCAGGAGTCTCAGGGCTTATTACATGTGAACAGCTTAGTTAAAAACCTTTCCTAAATACAATATTGAAAAGCATAATTGTGGCTATTAAGCAACATGGAGTAAATAGCGCAAAATAATTTTTATTTCTATATTTCAGTCTAGAAAAATAATTTTTGTTTTACATAGGAATTATTTTTAAAAAGTGTATTTATTCAGCTCAGATTTATCCATAATATCCAGCTTTCTGTAATAAATACTATTTTGAAACCCTGATTTCTAACTTAGATGACTTCTGAAAGATTTGTATTCATTAGATACAGAAATGTTTAATTATTTTTTTAAAGATTTATTTATTTATTTATTTATTTGACAGAGAGAGATCACAAATAGGCAGAAAGGCAGGTAGAGAGAGAGGAAGGGAAGCAGGCTCCCTGTTGAGCAGAGAGCCCAATGCGGGGCTTGATCCCAGGACCCTGAGATTATGACGTGAGCTGAAGGCAGAGGCTTTAACCCACTGAGCCACCCAGGCACCCCCAGAAATGTTTAATTATTAACATGCACTTTTCCATATATCTTATTGTTACTATTTTTTCCATTTAGTGTTTATTACTGATTATTCAGGTAACTGGGTGGCTGGGAGATACTTTTAGATACTCTGAATTATAAGGATTGGTGGGGCATCGAGATTTCTCATGCATCTCCCTTACATGGCTGATGGAAAACTTAAATAAGCTGATAGAGGAAAAAACACAGGCTAGCAAATATTATTGATTTTTTGACACTACATTTGATGAATTTAAATTATAAGGGGTTGATTTTATGGCTCAACCTTGTTAAACCAAGGTGATATCCATTTAAGAACTCATGATCATCAATCACCGCAAACTAACTGGCATTTGAAGGCTACATTTGGATAACTGAGTTCTGTTATAGCCAATATTGTTGTACTTTCTCATCAGGGGCAGTAGGTATTGGGGAAAAAGAGGACCTACAAAATTAGGGAGGAAGGGGATCCAAGATAGCAGTATAGGAAGACCCTGAATTTACCTCCTCCAGGAACACAACAAACTTGAGCTATATATAGAATAATTTTACTCTGAAAAGGAGGAATTAGAAAATTAGATGAACAATGTATTTAAAACAATTCAATATTCACAAAAAAGACAAGACATGCACTGAGAATAAAAGAAGCAAAGACATGAACTTTCTCTGGATCCCACTGTTGATGTGGTAACCCCACAACCTGGAAGGATCCCCAAAATATGGGATTCTCTTTTGAGGAGTGAAGGGGCTGTTCCCCACAGTCGGCAACCCAACCCTTTGAGCTGGCACTGCAAAGATGACCTCCCAAAGTGTCTGGTATTGAAAATCTGGGCAATAAAAATCAGGAGAATCATACACTTGTAGTACAAAAATCCCACTCTTAGATGGCTTATGCACAAACTCATTTGTCCTGAGATCCAGCACAAAAGCAACAGATTGAAAAGTGTCTAAGCCATAAGCAAGGGAGACCCACTTATTAACTTTAAAGCAGCTACTGGCGAAACAGGAATCTTCAGGGACTCTATGCAGGGACGGAAGTCCTGGCAGACATTTTTACAATCTCATTGTAATATGCTGGTGACAGAGTCAAAGGGCACCATTTTTGGTGCCTTCCTTCCAACCTGCCAGCACCAGAGAGCATGATCTCCTTACCCTGTGCCATAACTGAGCTGGGTGAGCATCCTGAGCCCCACCCATACAACATAACACCCAAACCACAACAAGGCCAAGTGAGTGTCTGCAGTGAGTGTCTGCAGTGGAGAGGCAGACAGCCAGCGTGAGAGCCCTGATCCCTGCACAACCTTCACAGATACCAAGCTACAACTGGCCAGGGGAGCACCCTGAGCCTTGCCCTCCCTATCCAGCAGCCAAGACACAACTGGGTTGGGTGAGCACCCTGAATCCCAGCCACCCTGGACAGAAGTGGGATGGGAAAGTATCCTGGGCCCCATGTCCCTGTACAGCAGCTGCAACCCTACCATAGCTAGCGGGCAATACAGCCCATACAAGGGATGCCCATATAGTGTTTGGCTCTGGTGACCAAGGGAGATTGTACTTCTGGCCCACATGGGACAGCTCCTATACAAGACCACTCATTAAAGGCTAAAAATTGTATGGAACAAGAAAAGACCCTAAATAGCCAAAGGAATATTGAAAAAGACAATCAAAGCTGGTGGCATCACAGTCCCAGACTTCAAACTCTATTACAAAGGTGTCATCATCAAGACAGTATGGTACTGATACAAAAACAGACACATAGATCAATGGAACAGATAGCTCAAAAATGGGCCCTCAACTCTATGGTCAACTGATCTTCAGCAAAGCAGGAAAGAATCTCCAATGGGGGGAAAAAAGTCTCTTTAATAAATGGTGTTGGGAAAATTGGACAGCCACTTCCAGAAGAATGAAACTGGACCATTTCCTTACACTACACATAAAAATAGGCTCAAGATGGATGAAAGACCTAACTGTGAGACTGGAACCCATCAAAATCCTAGAGGAGAACAGAGGCAGCAACCTCTGTGACCTCAGCCATAGCAACATCTTGCTAGACTCATCTCCAAAGATAAGAAAAACAAAGGCAAAATGGAACTATTAGGACTTGATGAAGATAAAAAGTTTTGCACAGCAAAGCAAACAGTTGACGAGACCAAAAAACAACAGATAGAATAGAAGACATTTGCAAATGTCTTATCAGATAAAGGGCTAGTGTCCAAAATCTATAAAGAACTTACCAAACTCAACACCCAAAGAACAAATAATCCAATCAAGAAATGGGCAGAGGACATGAACAGACATTTCTGCAAAGAAGACATCCAGATGGCCAACAGACACATGAAAAAGTGCTCCACATCACTCGGCATCAGGGAAATACAAATCAAAACCACAATGAGATACCACCGCACACCAGTCAGAATGGCTAAAATGAACAAGTCAGGAAATGACAGATGCTGGCAAGGATGCGGAGAAAGGGGAACCCTCCTACACTGTTGGTGGGAATGCAAGCTGGTGCAACCACTCTGGAAAACAGCATGGAGGTTCCTCAAAATGTTGAAAATAGAACTACCCTATGACCCAGCAATTGCACTGCTGGGTATTTACCCTAAAGATACAAACGTAGTGATCCGAAGGGGCACGTCCACCACAATGTTTATAGCAGCAATGTCCACAATAGCCAAACTATGGAAAGAACCTAGATGTCCATCAACAGACGAATGGATAAAGAAGATGTGGTATATATACACAATGGAATATTATGCAGCCATCAAAAGAAATGAAATCTTGCCATTTGCGATGACGTGGATGGAACTAGAGGGTATCATGCTTAGCGAAACAAGTCAATCGGAGAAAGACAACTATCACATGATCTCCCTGATATGAGGGAGAGGAGATGCAACATGGGGGGTTAAGGGGGTAGGAGAAGAGTAAATGAAACAAGATGGGATTGGGAGGGAGACAAACCATAAGTGACTCTTAATCTCACAAAACAAACTGAGGGTTGATGGGGAGAGGGCAGTTGGGAGAGGGGGGGTGGGATTATGGACATTGGGGAGGGTATGTGCTATGGTGAGTGCTGTGAAGTGTGTAAACCTGGCGATTCATAGACCTGTACCCCTGGGGATAAAAATATATTATATGTTTATAAAAAATAAAATAAAAAAAAAAGTTGAAAATAGAGCTACCCTATGACCCAACAATTGCAGTACTAGGTATCTACCCCAAAGATATGAAGGTAGTGATCTGGAGGGGCACATGCACCCCAATGTTTATAAGCACCAATGTCTACAATAGCCAAACTATGGGAAGAGCCTAGATGTCCATCAATAGATGAATGGATAAAGAAGAGGTGTTGTACATACAATGGAACACTATGCATCATAATAATGAAATTTTGCCATTTGCAACAACATGGGTGGAATTAGAGAGTACTATGCTAGGCAAAATAAGTCAATCAGAGAAAGGCAATTATCATATGATCCCACTGATACGCAGAATTTAAGAAACAAGGCAGAGGATCATAGGGAGAGAGAGGAAAAAATGAAACAAGATGATACCAGAGAGAGAGAGACAAACCATAAGAAACTTATTTTTTTAAGATTTTATTTATTTATTTGAGAGAGAAAGAATGAGAGAAATCATGAGAGGCGGGAAGGTCAGAAGAAGAAACAGACTTTCCATTGTACAGGGAACCCAATGTGGGACTCAGTCCCAGGAATCCAGGATCATGACCCGAGCTGAAGGCAGACGCTTAACCACACTTAACTGAGCCACCCAGGTGCTCAGGGTTGCTAGAGGGGACAGGTGGATGGGATGGCTGGGTGACGGACGTTGGGGAGGGTATGTATTGTGGTGAGCGCTGGGTTTTGTGTAAGACTGATGAATCACAGGCCTGTACCCCTTAAACAAATAATACACTATATGTTCATTAAAAGTAAATAAATAAAGGCTAAGGGAGGTAGCCATTTTGCTTAATATATACAGAAAAACAGAGAAACGGGCAAAATGAGGAGACAGAGGAATATGTTCTAAACCAACAAAGATGACAAATCCCTAGAAAAAAACTTAATGAATTGGAGATAAGCAACCTATGCAATAAATAATTCAAAGTCGTGGTCATAAAAATGCTCACTCAGGGGCGCCTGGGTGGCTCAGTGGGTTAAAGCCTCTGCCTTCAGCTCAGGTCATGATCTCAGGGTCCTGGGATCGAGACACATCGGGCTCTCCACTCAGCGGGGAGCCTGCTTCCCCCCACCCACGCCTGCCTCTCTGCCCACTTGTGATCTCTGTCAAATAAATAAATAAAATCTTTGGAAAAAAAATTCTCATTCATCTTGGGAGAAGAATTGGACGAACACAGCAAGAACTTCAACAAAGAGAAAATATAAGAAAGGACCAAACAGCAGTCATAACTGTCCTGAAAAATATACTTGAGGAGCACAATAGCAGAAGAGACAAATCAGAAGCACGGACCAACACACTGGAAGGCAGATCAAAGGAAAATATCGAGACAGAACAGCAGAGTGAGAAAAAGAATTAAAAGAAGTGACGAGACATTAAGAGATCTCTGGAACAATATCAAGGAGAAATAACAGTCACATTACAGATATCCCAGAAGGGAAAGAGAAAAAGGGCCAGAAAAATTGAAGAAATAATGCCTGAAAACATCCCTAATCTGGGGAAGTAGACAGACATCCAGGTCCAGGAAGCCCAGAGAATTCCAAACATGATGGACCCAAAGAGAAGCACAATGAAACACATTATAGGTAAAACAGTAAAAGTAAAGAATAAAGAAAATCTTAAAAGCGGTAAGAGATAAGCAGCACACGGCTAAGAGAATTTTCATAAGCTTGTCAGTGTAGTCTCAACAGAATGTTTACAGGTCAGAAGGCAGTGGCATGACATATTCAAAGTGCTGACAGGGAACCACTGACAAACCAGAAGTCTCTACCAGGGAAGACTGTTGTTCAAAATCAAAGGAGAGATTAAGAGTTTCCCAGATAAGAAAAAGCCAAAGGAGGTCTTCACCACTAAACCAGCTTTGCAAGAAATGTTAAAGAGACTTTTCTAAGCTAAGAAGAAAAGATGCTAATTAATAAGAAGAAAATACATGAGAGTAAAAGTCTCACCAGAAGAGGTGAATAGAGGTAGTAGGTCAACCACTTGTAAAGCAAGAATGAAGAGTAAAAGACAAATGTAGTAAAATTAGTTTAAAAAATGTAATAGTTAATGGGGTGCCTGGGTGGCTCAGTAGGTTAAAGCCTCTGCCTTCAGCTCAGGTCATGATCTCAGGGTCCTGGGATCGAGTCCCGCATCGGGCTCTCTGCTCAACGGGGAGCCTGCTTCCCCCCTCTCTCTGCCTGCTGCTCTGCCTACTTGTGATCTCTGTCTGTCAAATAAATAAATAAAATCTTTTAAAAAAATGTAATAGTTAAGAATACATGAGATACATAAAATAAAAAGAGATAAGATGTGGTTCCAAGATGGTGATGTAAGCAGACCTGAGCTTAACCTCCTCATGGACACGCCAAATCCACACTTCGTTGTAGAGCACCTGGGGCTGCCTGAGCACCATCTCCACAACCAGAGACAGCGAGACCACAGAGAGAGAGAGAACGGCAGGAAAGACAGACACCATAAGGAAGATAACCAGCTTCTTGCTGGGAACCGCAGCAGGGAGAAGAGGACTGCAGGACCAGGTTTGTCTGCTCAGGGCCACAGGGGAAAAATAAAGGCTATGGTTTAAAAAGGCAACTGGAACATAAAGGAACCAGCGCTAAAACCTTGCCAAGCAGTGTGGCTGTTGTTAGAAGATGTGCTGATGAGACACGGTTTCCATTCCCCTTCCAGCTTGATAGCACAGATGAGAGTTATGGCTGGCCTGCTGCCTCTGCGATCCCCGGGCCCTCAGCCCACTCCAACCCTGGGTGACCTGGGCTACAGGAGGGGAAAAAAAAAAAAAAAGACATGGTTTAAAAGAACAACTATATAGAATAACTATATTACAACTATATTATAAACTATAACACAATATTAAAAGAATAACTACATAGAACATAAAGGAACTAACCCTAGAACCCTCCCATATGGCAAATGAGCTGCTGGAAGTCTATCCAGTTCAGTGGGGCTGGCAAACACCACAGTTTACATTCCTTCTCCTCCTTGATAACATGGACAGGAGAAGGGGCCAGGTGTTCCAGCTGGTCTACTGTCTCAGTGAGCTCCAGGCCCCTAGTCCACACCGGCCCCAGCCATCCCATGGCACATACCAGGACACCCCTGGTCAGTGCTCACTTCAGCTCCAGCCAGCTTGCCAAGATGACACAGGGGCAAAACATCCTGGAATGCTCCAGGCCCACCCCACTTTGGCTCCTAGGGCACTCCCCGTGCAGAGTGCTCTGAGACTTCCCAGCTCATGCCTGCTTCAGATCCAGCTACCCTGCCAGGGTGCTTCTTGCATGAATCACCCCATAAACCACAACTGGGACCTTCCTCTGTTCCAACTGTCCCACCTGGGCACACCCTGCATGGACCATTTTGGGATCCCCTGGCCTGCACTCCACCTTGGCTCTAGCTGCTGTGTCAAGGCGCCACCAGCACAGAGCACCCTAGGATGTTCTGCCTTGTCCCGTCCACTTCAGCTACAGCTGTCTTTCCAGAGTGCACCCAAGGAGCCTCACCTAGGCTCCTGCAACCTTGCCAGAACAACCCCTGTACAGAGCACTCTGTGACCCCCCCCCACAGCTGGCACCCAGCTTGGCTCCAGCCTCTCTGCCAGGACACCCTGTGGAGCACCCCAGGCCCCTCCGGCTTGCACCCAATGCAGCTTTAACTCTCCTGATAGGACATTCTCTATGAGAAGAACCCCAGGACCACCCGAGACATTCCCGCTTTAGTTCCAGCCATCCCACCAGGACAGCCCCAGCATGAAGTGCTCTGGCACCCCAGTCCACACCAGCCACAGTTCCAGCCAGGCAGCCAAAGTCACCAGGCCACATAATGGGCACAGGACATGACTATCCAGAAAAACTATTCCTTCAGGTATAGGAGAAGTAGCTGTTTTGCTTGATTCATAGAAACAACACAGAGAGTCAAGCAAAATAAGACAGGAGTATGCTACAAATGAAAGAATAAGATAAAAGTTCAGAAAAATAACTAAATGAAATGGAGAGAAGAAACGTGCCTAGTAAATAGTTTAAAGTGATGACCATAACTGTGCTCACTGTACTGGAGATGACTGGAAGAATTCAGTGAGAACTTCAACAAAGAGAGAGAAAATACAAAAAAGAAGCAACCAGAGTTGAACACAACTGAAATGAAAACAAAACACTAGAGGGAATCAATAATAGATTAGTAGATGCCGAAAAATAAACCAGCTATGTGAAAGACAGAATAATAGAGAGCACTCAAGATGAATAACAACAAAAAAATAAAAAGAAAGAAAGGAATAGATTTTAAAAATGAGGATGGGTTAAGGGATCTTTTGGACAACATTAAGCAAACAAACATTCATATTATATAGTCTCAGAAAAAGAAAAAGCAGAAAATTATTTGAAAAAATAATAACTGAAAACTTCTCTAGCCTAGGGAAGGAAACAGAAATCCAGGTTCAGCAAGCAAACAGACTTCCAAACAAGATAAACCCAAGGAGGTTCACACCATTATGCATTATTAAAAAGTCAAAGATTAAAGATCAAGAGAAAATTTTGAAAGCAGCAAGAAAGGAGCAAGGTTTCATGTTTTAGGGAAATCCCATAAGGCTATCACCTGATTTTTCTGCAGAAACTTTACAGGTCAGAAGGGAGTAGCATGATACATTCAAAGTGCTAAAAGAAAAAAATCTACAACCAAGAATACTCTGCCTAGCAAAGCTGCCATTCAAAATGGAAGGAGGGAGAATTTCCCAGACAAACAAAATTAAAGGATGTCATCACCACTAAACAGGTCTTATAAGACATGTTAAAAGAACTTCCTTATGTGGAAAAGACAAAAGCATAATTAGGAGATATTTATGAATAAAATGATGTAAAACGTGACAACATACACATAAAACATGGAGAAGTGAATAAAAAAGTTTAAGAATGTGTGCAAATGGGGGCATCTGGGCGGCCCAGCCAGTTAAGTGGCCAACTCTTGGTTTTGGCTCAGGTCATGATCTCAGGGTTTTGAGAGTGAGTCCCATGTCCTCGGGCTCCTATTCAGTGAGGAGTCTGCTTGAGATTCTCTCCCTTTCCCACTGCCCCTCCCCTTGCTTTTGTGTGTTCTCTCACTCTCTAAAATAAGTAAATAAATCTTTAAAAAAATGTGTTAAACATAATTGGTCATAATATAGACTTAATCTAGACCATTATATATGAACCTCATGGTAACCACAAACCCAAAACCTATAATAAATACACAAAAAGTAAAGAGAAAGAAAGCCAAACATAACACTACAGAAACTCATAGATTCCAAGGAAAGGGAGCAAAAGAAGAAAGAAACAGAAAGAACTACCAAAATAACCAGAAAATGAATTATAAAAATGCAATAAGCATATACCTATCAATAATCAGCAAATGATCTAAGTACTCCAATCAAAAGACATAAAGTGGTGAATGAATAAGTAAACAAGACCCATCTATATACTGCTTACAAGAAACTCACTTCAAACTCTCAGATGGAAAGTAAAAGGACGGAAAGATATTCCATGGAAATGGAAGCAAAAAAAAGAAAAAAAATCTAGGTAACAATACTTTTACCAGACCAAATAAGACTTTAAAGCAAAGACTATAATAAGATAAAGAGAAGGGCATTACATAATGATAAAGGAATCAATTCAAAAAGAAGATATAATTGTAAATATCTATGCACTGAAAACAGAGCACCTACACACATAATGCAAATATTAAAAGACATAAAGGGAGAAATTGACAGTTATACACTAATAGGGGACTTTAATACCCCACTTACATCAGTATATATCAACCAGGCAGAATATCAATAAGAAAACAGGGTCTTTGAACACCCCATTAGACTAGGTGGACTTAACATATATACAGAACATTCCATTCAAAAACAGAATAAACATACCTTTCAAGTGCACAAGAAACATTCTCTAGCACAGATCATGTAAGCCACAAAAACAATTCTCAATAAATCAGAGAAAACTGAAACCATATTATACATCTTTTCTGGCTGCAACCTTATGAAATTAGAAATCATTTATAGGAAAAAAGACAAGGAAAATGTGTTTTTCATAGGAAAAAACACAAGCGCATGGAGGTTAAACAACATAATACTAAACAACCAATAGGTCAATGAAGAAATCAAAGAGGAAATTAAAACAATACATAAGAAGTGAATGAAAATGAAAATGGTCCAAAATCCTTAGGATGCAGTGAAAGCAGTTCCAAGAGGGAAATTTATAGATATATGTCTACCATAAGAAATGGGGAAAATCTCAAACAATCTAACCTTACAACTTAAAGAAATAGAAAAAGAACAAACAAAACCCAAGGTGAGAAGAGGATAGAAAAGAATAAAGATCAGAGCAGAAATGAATGAAAGACAGATTTAAAAAAAAATCAATGAAACTAGGAGCTGGTTCTTTGAAAAGACAAACAAAATTGACAAACTTTTAGCTAGCCTTATCAAGAAAAAATGAGAAGGGACCCAAATGAAAGAGGAGAAATTACAACTGATACTCTGGAAATACAAAAAATAACACTATAAATAATTATCTGCTAACAAATTAGACAATCTAGAAGAAATGGATGAATTCCTAGAAACACACAATCTTCAAAGAGTGAATCATGAAGAAACAGAAAATCTGAAAGACTGACTACTAGTAACCTAAATGAAACAGTAATCAAAATCTCCCCCCAACAAATGTCTGGGTCCAGGTGAGTTCACGCGTGAATTCTACCAAACATGTAAAGAGTATGACATCTATACTCCTCAAATTATTCTAAAAATTGAAGAGAAAGGAATGCTACCAAACGCATTGTATAAGGCCAGCATTATCCTGTTATTAAAACCAAAGACACTAGATAAAAAGAAAACAGGCCAACATTTCTGATAAACATAAACACAAAATCCTCAACAAAACATTAAAAACATTATACACCATGGTGAAGTGGGATTCATTTCAGGGATGGAAGGATGGTTTAACATAAAAAAACAATCAACACAATACGCCACATAACACAATGAAGAACAAAATTCATATGATCATTTCAGCAGATGCAGAAAAAACATTTGACAAAATTCAACATCCCCTTATAAAAACTCTCAACAAAGAGGATTTAGAAAGAATATACCTCAACATAATGAAGGCTATATAGGACAAAAACCACAGCTAATAATCATATTCAATGGTGAAAATTTGAAAGCTTTTCCTCTAAGATCAAGAACAAGACAAGGGGCTCACTCTCATCACTTTTCTTCAACATAGTATTGGAAATCCTAGACAGAGCAATTAGGCAAAAAAAATTAAAAAACAAAAACAAAAACAAACAAAAAAGAAAAACAACAACAAAAAACCTAAACCAAAACCATATCAAACCCAAAAACCCCCAAACAATGAAAAACAAAACAAGCCATCCAAATGGGAAAAAGTAGTAAAGATTTCACTGTTTGGAGATAACATGATACTATATATAGAAAACACTAAAGACTCCAACATAAATCTGTTAGAATAAACAGGTCACAAAAGTTGTAGGATATAAAATTAACACATAGAAATATGTTATGTTTCTATACACTAATAAACTATCAGAAAGAGAAATTAAGAAAACAATCCCATTTACAATTGCCTCATAAAGAAAAGAATACTTTGGCATAAATTTAACCAAGGAAGTGAAAGACCTCTGCTCTGAGAACTATAAGGCACTGATGAAAGAATGCAAAGATAACACAAACAGTGGGACGATATTCTGTGCTCACAGATTGGAAAACTTAATATTTTTTAGATGTCTAACTACCCAAAGCAACCTACAGGTTTAATGCAATCTTTATCAAAATACCAACATTTTTTTTACAGAACTAGAACAAATAATCCTGAAGTTTATATGGAACCATGAAAAACCCTAAATAGCCAAAGCAATCTTAAGAAAAACAACCCCTCTGGAAGTATCACCATCACAGATTTCAAGATATACTACAAAGTAGTAGTAATCAAGTTAGCTGTACTAACAATGGTATTGGCACAAAAATAGACACAGTTCAATGGACAGAGTAGAGAGCTTAGAAATAACCCCCACTTATATGATCAACTAATCTACAACAATTAAGGCAAGAATATGCACTGGGGAAAAGACAGTCTCTTCAACAAATGGTGCTGAGAAAACTGGACAACTACTTGCGAAAGAATGAAACTACACCCTTCCTTACACCACACACACATGCACACACACAAAACAAAACCTAAAAATGGAAGACATAAAACTCTTTGAAGAAAAAATAGAGGGTAAGATTATGACATTGATTTCAGCAATATTTTTTTGGATAGATCTTCTCAGGCATAGGCAACAATAGCAAAGATAAACAAATGGGACTAATATCAAAAATAAAAAGCATTTACACAGTGAAAAAAAATCGGCAAACCCAAAAGCCTACCTACTAAGTGAGATAAATATGTTCAAATGATATATCCAATAAAGGATTGATATCCAAAATAAAGAACTCATACATTTCATAATTAAAAAAAGCAACACAAAGCATGGGCAGAAGACCTAAACAGACATTTTTCCAAAGACATATCAATGGCCGACAGGCAAATGCAAAAAATGCTCAACATCAAAAATCATCAGAAAAATGCAAATCAAAACCACTATAAGTTATTACCTCGTAGCAGTGAAAAGGGCTATTATCAAAAAGATGCAAAATAACAAGTGCTGAGGAGGCTGTGGGGAAAGGGAGCCTCACGCACTGTTGGTAGGAATGTAAATTGGTGCAGCCACTGTGGAAAATAGTATTGAGGAGCCTCAAAAATTTAAAAATAGAAATATTGTATGATCCAGGAATTCTACTTTCAGGTGTTTAGTCAACAAAAATGAAAACACTAATTTGAAAAGATATCGGCTTCCCCATGTTCTTTGTAGCATTTTTCCAAAAGCAATGTGTCCATGGATAGATGAACGGATAAAGATGTATACACACACAAAACGTAATATTACTCAGTCACAAAAAGAATCAAATCTTGCCATTTGTGGCAGCATGAATGAACCTAATGGGCATTATGCTAAGTGAAATAAGCCAGATAGAGAAAGAGAAATACTGTATGACTTCACTCATATTTGGAATCTACAAAACAAAACAGAAAGAGATCATAGATACAGAGAGAAATTTATGGTTGCCAGAGGGAAGGGTTTAGGGGGTCGGCAAAATAGGTGAAGGGGATCATAGGTACAAACTTCCAGTTACTAAATAAATAACTCTCAGGGATATAATGTAAAACATAAGGAATATATTCCATAATATTTTAACAACTTTGTATAGTGACAAATAAACTGGACCTATGGAGATGATCATTTCATAGTGTATAAAAATATGGAATCAGTGTTACACACCTGAAACTAATATATTGTAAATCAGTTGTGTGGTGCCCAAATGGGGTGTCTCTTGATCTGATGGGGGCCCCAAAGGTGGAGTGACCATCCGGTGGAAGCTGGTGGCATCGGCAGTGAGAGAATTCACCTGAGGCAGAACAGCGGCTCTAAAGGTTTATTGAATGCACCTGCATAGGAGCGGACAGCAGGACGGCAGAGGACAGGCTCTCTGCAACAAGGCAGTGTGTGGGGCTTTTTTAAAGGGAGAAGATGAGGAAATATGGCTACATATGGAATCTTTCATTTTTTGGGAACTGCGCCTAATTTTAAGTAGCCCATTCGTTCATTAGGGTCTATGGATATATTTTTTTAATATTTTATTTATTTATTTGACAGACAGATCACAAGTAGGCTGAGAGGCAGGCAGAGAGAGAGGAAAGGAAGCAGGTTCCCTGCTGGGCAGAGAGCCCGATGTGGGGCTCGATCCCAGAACCCTGGGATCATGACCTGAGCTGAAGGCAGAGGCTTTAACCCACTGAGCCACCCAGGTGCCCCAGGGTCTATGGATATTTTGAGATGGGTTGCCTGATGGGCCTGCCTGTATTCAACTAGGGGCCTCTTTGGTCCTTTTTGAAACCCATTATTCAACCCTGTTTGTCTAAAAGTGGCCTCTTCATTCCCCACTGACAGAGCGACAATGACAAATCTTTCACATTTGGGCAAGAGGTCTCATTTTCAGTAGCTTCTTCCTGCAGAATGAGGGGCATAGAGATGTCCCTACCTAAACTTGTCAGTCCATTAGGGGTTCCATGCTGTTATAGATCAGAGCAAGTATTATATTAACGTGCTGATAGGTGATTTGAGTGAAATTCCTTGGTGGTCATGTCCATGGGATTTGGGGAAGGAGAACCTCTGATGGTATGGGCTGGAATTCCTATTAAACCCTCATTCACATATGGAATTGTTTGATTCTAGAAAAGACAAATTTAGCAAAGAGATTAAAGAGAGGGGGACCAATAATTAAGAGTATGAGTGTTGAGACCAGAGGTCCTAAGAAGACAAGGAGTCAGAAGAGCCATGAACAGTTTTCTTTCCAGGAAAACCATCTTTGGTTTCCAATCCCAAAAGAAGAAAAACCAAAAGAAGTTTATGATGAGAAAGACATAGTTTAGCCCAAAAAGGAGTGATAAAAGTACTGTGAGAGCAGGACATCAGGGGGCAGCTCCAGGTAAGTTGTGATTTCTGACCAAGCAAAATCAGAAAGGTCAGCCTAAAGGAAAAAGTCGAGAATTAAATCTTGAAACTAAGAAGGAGAAATTGTGACAGTTTTGGGAGGAAAGTATTCAGGGAGTTTTTCTAAGATAATATAGAATGATCAAACGTGAGAATAGGGATTGGTGACGGGTCAGATTCATGGAACTCTGGGCCGCAGGGTATGTGTCACAGGAGTCCCCTTTGAGTAACAGGCATAGATCTCCAGCCAGCCTGCAGCTGTCCTCGCTGCTGTGCTTGCAGAGGGCTCCTCATCTGGGGCCCGAGTAGTCTTCATTCTGGTAAGATGGGTCCACGGGGAGAAGCCATTAAGTCTTATTGATGTTCGAGTGGTCAAGAAAACTTGATAGGGCCCAGTCTGGACAGGTTCAAGTGACTTTTTGTCCTGCAGAGAGTCTTAAAGTATACCCAATCCCTGGATGTAAATTTTGGATATATGTTACCTAAGAAAGAGGGGTCAGGTTTTGGATTATACTAGTTTGGGTGGTTGTTAATGGCAGAGAGAGTTTGCTCTAGGGTTATCCTTTAATAGTTGACAAAAGTCTTCCTTCAGTCCAGGAGTTTGACAAATAATTAAAGGAGAGGAATCAGTTGAGGCTTCAATTTGAGCGTTCGTGTCTTCCAGTAACCCAGTCACATTTTTGTGGTAATCTGGAGTATCTACCTAACACTGTTTTAGTACAGCATGGTACCTCCTTGAGGTGCAGTCAGGATTTCAAGGGCCATTCAGTTTTGGAAGGCCGTCTTTTCAATTTGTGCATGACTACATGCTGAGCTTAGTTAAAGGTAGCTGCTGGGTGCTTGGCTAAAGCCTCAAGCAACTTGACATCAGTAGAGGTGGCTCCTAGGACAAATACGGCTAAGGGGTAAAACCATCAAGAAGCCCTCTTTGTTTGATGTTTACCTGTAACAATATCCTAATTATGAGGAGCCACTGAAAAATGGGAGAAGACTTGTCTCAGTAGATAAGGACATCCCCAAGTGTTATCACCTAATCCAATCATAGGGAAAGTGGGGTCACCCATTATTTCTACAAGTCCAAAGTTAACTCCATGGAGTGGGTACACCCTGGCTTTTAGGGAATAATTTTGTCATTCTAGTCACAGAGGTCAAGGTGGTCAAGGTCGTAGTTGAGTTATACAATTGTTGGGGAATCAATCCTATTTTCCAGCTGTTCAAATAATCATACGTCTGTGAGGTCCTGCTATTATCCCCACAGAACAACAGGCATGAAGAGAGTCTGTACCTGAGTTGTTGCGGCAATTTCTCTGGTTTACCTTAAGTTGTCTAGCTTAGGCAAACAACATTCAAAGATAATTAGAACTAGAATTTAACATCCGCAAAGGTGGGTTATTGAAACATAATTTTTCTCTGTAAAGTCACCATATGCCCAGAGATAGCCAAATTCAGACTAATTTGTTTGTAAAAGGAGTCCAATTTTAATAAACTTAGTTTAATTGCTTACATAAACTCAGCAAGAATAGTGATTGGCCATATAGCAAACCAATATTTCCAATGGTGTCCTTTCATTAGGAGAACAGGTTCTTACTGAACTTATGCAAATGACTATGATTGCCATGGAAGAAAGAATACTGAGACTTTTCAAATGTCACAGGGTTCAGAAAGAGAGAAAAATTAAATGCTTCAATTTTTTCACAAATGAATACTTCATCACATTTCTTTAAATCATAAATACCTTAAGTGAAAGTTTCCTTAATCTGGAAGAGCAAACATTAGAGAACCAGCAATGTTTCAAACAAGAGTCACAAAAAGTATAATTTTTCCTAGTTTTTTTAGTCCCATGTTACTAATTCTTGTTTAGTTTTAACATGGCCTTTTAGATAGTTCTAGAAAGCCTTACCCATTTCATTTTATGATCTTAAAGTTATTGAATTCCTGTATTTGTCCTAAAAGTCTTTTTATGAATTTCTTAAGACAAAACTCATTTTATAAAAGAACAAGAACAATTATAAATGACAAATACTAGAAATGGACATTTCTAGTAACTATCTGAGAGTTCATTATGATGCAATTGACAAAGAAATTTGGTTATTTCTGTGACATATAACACTTCAGTAGGCAGTGTATCGAGTAATGACCTTATACCAGAACATAACATACCAAAGAAACAAGTCTAACAAATCAAAGAGACTTCGTTTATAATTTAAATCTTGGAGAAGTTTGTTAAAACCTTAGAAAGTTTTAAAGCACATGCCCAAATAGGATTATGGATCACTAAAGTCTTGATAAAGACAAAACATTGAAACTGTTTTTTCTGGGCAAAGAAAAAACAACTGTCTGTTTTCTGGAGCAGACCGAGAGAACTTTGTCTTTTTAACAGAGAGAAAGCAGAATTTCAATCTTACGCCACCATACTTTTAAATTCCATTCATTTTAACCTTAGTCTGTCCTGAGCACACATGAAATTCCCTTCCAAAGACTTCCTTCACAAACCAACAACTTTTCTTTTCCTTCAACGAAACTGTATTCTCATTCCTTATATCTGTCTTACACAGAGTTGCTTCCCTTATTTCCATCTAATTACATGTAGCAGAATTTTAACTTTTAAAAAACTTAGTCTACAGTGAAAACTAAGTAGTAACCAACTGTGAACTGTCACACTGGAAATCTTTAGATGGCAAGTTTATGAATCAATTAAGCACAAAATGTGTTTTCCAGAAGACCAAAATATCCTTAGTTTCTTTGCATTAAGAAGTCAAAAGCACAAACCTACATTCAGTAATCAATCCTTTAGCACTTTATCCTATTTGGAAACCAAGATGTCCAACCAATTCAATCCCATTTGTCACCCAAGCAAAGCTTTAACACCTCATGTTACTAAAGACTTTAAAAACTGCCTTAACATGAAACTTTAGACAGACAAAATTTACCATCATTTTTAGTCATCTTTTTGCTAACAAATTGCAGCAGAGATAACATGAGTTTATTTGACCTTCAATAATCATTGGTAGTGTTAGGGCCAATTTAATGTTAAAACCTGTTTAACTATTAGGGCCTGCTTAGCCAGAGCAACTCCATATTGCCTAGGTAGCCATATTGTTGATTACATCCACGGATTCATTCCGGGAATAAACGCCCCCATAGTTCCTGGTATGGTTACTGGTATCGATTCCGGGAGTAAACGCCTTAACAATAGAAGCCAGGTACCTTGGATCTGTGGTTATGCTCTATAAAACCAGCCTGTGAGATCGGGAGGGGGTCGCTTTCTTCGGAGGCGGCCCTGGCCAGTCAGTCTGACTTCTAATGCTTGGCATAGAATAAAGCTTCACATAACTTTCACTTTGTCTCAGTCTCATTTCTTTGATAACAGACCCCAACATTCTGGGGGCTCATCAGGGATTAAAGGACGAGAACTGAGTCAGCATCAGAATTTCTGGGAAAAGCCTCCAGAGGTAAGATCTCGAGATTTTATCCTGCAGGATCTGGTGTCTGTCTGGTTGCAGAGCTCCAGGGTATAGCCCACCGGGGAGAAGCTGGAAGCAGCATTGCTCCCCAGGGCTGGAGTGGTTGCAGGGATGCCCCATCCCTCCACTGGGAGATTGCCAGGGGGTTCGAATCTCCCTAGGTGGTCAGGGGACCTGCCAGGGAGTTCGAGTCCCCCTAGGCGGTCAGGGGACCGAGAAAATCCCCACCAGCGGCAGGTTGTATTTTTGAGTTGGGATTATATCTTGCACACCCTTAGACTTGATATCTGGTTGAGGAAGGGCTGCTGGGTCTGGTCTGTGGTTGTCTTTGTCTTGTCTTTTTGTTGTCTGTTTGTTGTGTTTGGAGAAATGGGGCAAGCGGAGAGTAAGGGACCTATGACACCCCTAAGTCTTGTTCTCCAGCATTTCAAGGATTTTCAAGGTAAAACCACCCAGTTGGGTGACAAGATTTACCCAGGAAAACTCTCTAAAACTGGGAATCCTTTCTCTGCCTTCTGGCAGCACTCCCCCTTCTGTTTCTGCACCAACTTGGGTGTGGCCTGCATAACTGGCCTCTAGACTGTCCTCAGTGCTTCCTGCACCAGGCTCCTTTCCTCTTCACTGTCAAGGAGCAAGAAGAGCAACCCTTGGACCTAACACCCCCCACTCCAGATCTTCCCACCCGTGTCTCAGGTAAACATTAAAAGTGGAGTGGGTCCAGGTGAAACGTAAATCAGTATTTGAACTAAGTTAAGTTTGTTGGTTTAATTAAGATAGACGTGTCTTTAAGGTTACAGCAGTAAATGTGAAACTTCAATCAAAGTTCACTGAAGGTCAAATAAGCTCATGTTATTTGTTAAAATCTGTTAGCAAAGAAATAACTGAACTGATGGTTAATTGTCTGTCTCAAAGTTTTAATGGGTAATTGTTAAAATAACTTTCAAAGTCTTTGGTTACCTGAAACTTCAAAGTTTTGGTTGGATGACAAATGGAATTAAATTTGTTGGACATCTAGGTCTTAACCAAATGGGATAAAATGCTAAAGCATTGAGTACTTGATGTAGGTTTGTGCTTTTGACTTCTTACTGCAAAGAAACTAAGAACATTTAAATCTATTGGTAAACATGTTTTGTGCTTAACTGATTCATAAATTTGCCATCTACAGAATTCTGTTGTAACTGTTCACAATTGGTTAATACTTAACCATCACTAGAAACTGAAGTGTTTCTAAGAATAGAAAATTCTAACTGTAACTAAGACTGATGGAAGTAAGGGAAATAACCCTATATGTAAAAAAGTAGGAGATACATAAGAAAGATAAGGAATGGGAATACATTTTGTTAAAGAAAAGGTAATTTTGTCCTAAATGAGATGGTTGTTTGAAAGGAAATGGCTTGGGACAAAACCTGGATACAAAAGAAAGTTGTAAAAGGTTTGTGAAGGGAAATTTTCAGAAAAAAAAAAAAAAAATTAGGTACGGTCAGGATAGACTACCAAAAGAAAAATGCCATAAGGTTTTTATTAAAAGTTTTAATGTTGTCTGAAAAACCAGAGGAAAGGCAGTTGACTGATAGTAAGTTTAAAAAAAAAAAAAAACTGTACACACAAAAAAGAGGGCCTAAGAGAGTAAATGGTTTTGTCTTAAAGTAAAAATATCTGGTTGCACTAGAACATGAAAGGAGATAATAAAAACTAAACTTGAGGGTATACAGTAAGTCATAGAAGTCTAGGGGAAAGTGACTTTTATTTGCCTTGGTTTATAGGTTTGAAAGGAAACAATGAAATATGTTAAAAATTTGACCATATTAGATCAGTTTTGATGGATTTATTCACAAGAAGGGAAAAAAGACTAATAAATCTTTTCCTGTAAAATGTTTCTGTTCAAACGAGGCATAGTATTTAAGGAAGGAAGACTGAAGCCCTGTGTCATGGCAAATCTATATTGGTAATCCACTCAAGTAAATGTTAAAATCAGAGGGCAGTAAATCTTGCCTTTGCCAGTCAGTCAGCCCCAGATATAAGGAAGAAACTTCAGAAAATTGAAGGATTTGAAGGGAAGAATCTGACTGAGTTAGTGGGAATAGCAGAAAAGGTGTTTAACAACAGGGATAGACAAGAAGATGAAAAACAGACTAAAAAAATAGTTAAAGGTTTGACATTACATGAGGCGGGAAGGAGACAGGAGAAAAAAAAAGGTCAGTGGAAAAGAAAAAGGCAGGTAGGAGATGGTCAATGGGAAAAAAGCCTAAACACAGAGAAAGCAGGTGGGAAGGCTTAGATTCAGATCCGTGTACTTACTGCAGGGAAAAAGGACACTGGGCTGGAGAGTGCCCTAAGAAGAAAACGGCAATGCTGGCCACCAAAGACTGAAGGAGCTGTGGTTCGGAGCCCCTCCCTGAACCTCGGGTTAAAATTGAGGTGAGGGGAAATCAATTCATTTTTTGGTGGACATGGGAGCCCAATTTTCATCATTACTAAAGCCTATGGGAAAACTATCTGGAGAGGATGTCTGGTTACAAGGGACAAATGGCACAGAAAGACAGAAATGGACAACAGAAAGGACTTTACGTTTGGCCTCAGGAGTAGTCAAACATCGATTCTTGGTCCTCCCTAATAGCTTGATTGGAAGAGATCTCCTCCACAAACTATGGGCTGGCATTCAGTTCTCGGAAGGAGACATGACTGTGACTTTGGGACAACCCACTGTGCAGATGCTTGTGGCAGCAGTAGATGAACATCTCCTTTATGAGCCAGTCTCAAAACCAGAGGAGATAAGGGAGGGAAGCCTTCTCCAAACCCTACAGGTCAAATTTCCTGAAGTCTGGGCAGAAGGGAAGCCTCCTGGCCTGGCCAAGGGACGACCTCCAGTGGTGGTACAATTAAAGGCAACAGCTACGGCTGTTCGCATCCTGCAGTACTCTCTCCCCAGGAAGCAAAGGAAGGGATCAGAAAACACATGAACCGCCTCCGAGGAGACAGGATCCTAGTTCCTTGCAAATCTCCATGGAACAAACCTTTGCTGCCCATCAAAAAGGCTGAAACTGGGGAGTACTGACCCATTCAGGACTTGCGGGAAGTTAACAAATGGGTTGAAGATATCCACCCGATGGTGCCTAACCCCTACACCGTACTCTCCCTCCTAGGCCCCAAAAGAATTGTGTATACCGTTTTAGATCTCAAGGATGCATTTTTTTGCATAACTTTGGCAAGGGAGTCTCAACCCCTCTTTGCTTTTGAGTGGTCTGACCCACAGGAAGGGTTCCAGGGCCAGCTCACCTGGACAAGACTTCCCCAAGGATTCAAAAATTCACCCACCATCTTCGACGAGACCCTACACGTGGATTTGCATGAGTACAGAATCACCAACCAGGGAGTCATTCTGTTACAGTATGTTGATGACTTGCTGATAGGCGCTGAGGACTATGAGTCATGCTTGCAGGGGGATGAAAACTCTCTTACAGACTCTGCAGGAAAAAGGGTATCGGGTGTCAGCGAAGAAAGCACAGTTTTGTCAGAGCCACACCACTTATCTAGGCTTTGATCTCCACGAGGGAGTGCGTTCACTGTCTGAGTCCAGGAAACAGGTGATCAACCGATACCCCCACCCCACCACTTCCCGATAAGTGAGGGAGTTTCTTGGGACAGTGGGCTACTGCAGACTCTGGACACTGCGGTTTGTGGAAATTGCCCGACCCTTCTACAAACTGATTAAGGGAGGACTCACTACGGTAGAGTGGACAGCTGAGGCAGAAGGAGCATTTTGGAAATTACAAATGGCCTTACTGAGTGCCCCAGCACTGGCCATCCCAGATGTTACCAAGCCCTTCCACTTGTATGTAGATGAAAAGGCAGGGGTGGCCAAAGGGGTTTTGACTCAGACTCTGGGGCCTTGGCAGAGGCCAGTAGCCTATCTTTGCAAAAAAATCTAGATCCAGTAGCGGCTGGATTCCCCCCTTGCCTCTGCATAATTGCCCAACGGCCCTCCTGGTCAAGGATTCAAGTAAATTGACTTTGGGTCAAAACCTCATCTTGGGGGCGCCTGGGTGGCTCAGTGGGTTAGGCCTCTGCCTTCAGCTCGGGTCATGATCTCGGGGTCCTGGAGTCAAGCCCCGCATTGGGCTCTCTGCTGGACGGGGAGTCTGCTTCCCTCTCTCTCTCTGCCTGCCTCTCTGCCTACTTGTGATCTCTCTTTCTGTCAAATAAATAAATAAAAAATCTTTGAAAAAAAAAAAAACCTCATCTTGATCAAGAGTCAAGATGGCAGAGAAGTAGCAGGCTGAGACGACTTCAGGTAGCAGGAGATCGGCTAGATAGCTTATCTAAAGATTGCAAACACCTACAAACCCAACGGGAGATTGAAAAGAGGAAGAACAGCAATTCTAGAAACAGAAAATCAACCACTTTCTGAAAGGTAGGACTGGCGGAGAAGTGACTCCAAAGCGAAGGGAAGATAGACCGCAGGGGGAGGGGCCGGCTCCCGGCAAGCGGCAGAGCAATGGGGCACAAAAATCAGGACTTTTAAAAGTCTGTTCCGATGAGGGACATCACTCCAGAGGCTTAACTGGGGTGAAGCCCGCGCGGGGTCAGCGTGGCCTCAGGTCCCGCAGGGTCACAGAAGGATCAGGGGTATCTGAGTGTCGCAGAGCTCACAGGTATTAGAGCGGGGAAGCCGGCTACAGAGACAGAGCCGAGGAGTGACTCTCAGCTTGGGGTTACCTTGAACCGGTCGCAAGCTCGGCAGCTCAGAGGGTGGCCGGAGGCCAGGGTGACGGGAGTCATTGGGCGCTGTTCTCTGAGGGCGCACTGAGGAGTGGGCCCCGGGCTCTCGGCTCCTCCGGCCCGGAGACTGGGAGGCCACCATCTTCATTCCCGTCCTCCAGACTCTACGGAAAGCGCTCAGGGAACAAAAGCTCCCGAAAGCGAACCCGAGCGGATTACTCAGCCCGGCCCCGGGTAAGGGCGGTGCAACTCTGCCGGGGGCAAAGACACTTGAGAATCACTACAACAGGCCCCTCCCCGAGAAGATCAACAAGAAACCCAGCCAGAACCAAGTTCACCTACCAAGGAGTGCAGTTTCAATACCAAGGAGAGCAGCGGAATTCCAGAGGAGGAGAAAGCAAAGCATGGAACTCATGGCTTTCTCCCCATGATTCTTTAGCCTTGCAGTTAATTTAATTTTTTTTCTTTTTCAATTTTTTTTCTATTCTTCTGCTAATTTTTTTAACTTTTACCCTTTTCTTTTTTAACATTTTTTAACTAGTTTATCTAATATATATATATTTTTTTCCTTTTTATATTTTTTCTTTATTCGTTTTCTTTTTTTAATTGTTTCTTTTTTTTTTTTTCTTTCTGAACCTCTTTTTATACACTTTCTCCCCCCTCACGATTTGGGATCTCTTCTGATTTGGTTAAAGCGTATTTTCCTGGGGTTGTTGCCAACCTTTTAGTATTTTACTTGCTCCTTCATATACTCTTATCTGGACAAAATGACAAGGCGGAAAAATTCACCACAAAAAAAAAAAAAAAAAGAACAAGAGGCAGTACCAAAGGCTAGGGACCTAATAAATACAGACATTGGTAATATATCAGATCTAGAGTTCAGAATGATGGTTCTCAAGGTTCTAGCCGGGCTCGAAAAAGGCATGGAAGATATTAGAGAAACCCTCTCGGGAGATATAAAAGCCCTTTCTGGAGAAATAAAAGAACTAAAATCTAACCAAGTTGAAATCAAAAAAGCTATTAATGAGGTGCAATAAAAAATGGAGGCTCTCACTGCAGGATAAATGAGGCAGAAGAAAGAATTAGCGATATAGAAGACCAAATGACAGAGAATAAAGAAGCTGAGAAAAAGAGGGACAAACAGCTACTGGACCACAAGGGGAGAATTCGAGAGATAAGTGACACCATAAGACGAAACAACATTAGAATAATTGGGATTCCAGAAGAAGAAGGAAGAGAGAGGGGAGCAGAAGGTATATTCGAGAGAATTATTGGAGAGAATTTCCCCAATATGGCAAAAAGTAACAAGCATCAAAATCCAGAAGGTTCAGAGAACCCCCCTCAAAATCAATAAGAATAGGTCCATACCCTGTCACCTAATAGTAAAATTTACAAATCTTAGTGACAAAGAGAAAATCCTGAAAGCAGCCCGGGAAAAGAAGTCTGTAACATACAATGGGAAAAATATTAGTTTGGCAGCAGACTTATCCACAGAGACCTGGCAGGCCAGAAAGAGCTGGCATGATATATTCAGAGCACTAAACGAGAAAAACATGCAGCCAAGAATACTATATCCAGCTAGGCTATCATTGAAAATAGAAGGAGAGATTAAAAGCTCTCAGGACAAACAAAAACTGAAAGAATTTGCAAACACCAAACCAGCTCTACAGGAAATATTGAAAGGGGTCCTCTAAGCAAAGAGAGACCCTAAAAGTAGTAGATCAGAAAGGAACAGAGACAATATACAGTAACAGTCACCTTATAGGCAATACAATGGCACTAAATTCATATCTCTCAATAGTTACCCTGAATGTTAATGGGCTAAATGCCCCAATCAAAAGACACAGGGTATCAGAATGGATAAAAAAACAAAACCCATCTATATGTTGCCTACAAGAAACTCATTTTAAACCCGAAGACACCTCCAGATTTAAAGTGAGGGGGTGGAAAACAATTTACCATGCTAATGGACGTCAGAAGAAAGAAGGAGTGGCAATCCTTATATCAGATCAATTAGATTTTAAGCCAAAGACTATAACAAGAGATGAGGAAGGACACTATATCATACTCAAAGGATCTGTCCAACAAGAAGATCTAACAATTTTAAATATCTATGCCCCTAACGTGGGAGCAGCCAACTATATAAACCAATTAATAACAAAATCAAAGAAACACATCAACAATAATAGAATAATAGTAGGGGACTTTAACACTCCCCTCACTGAAATGGACAGATCATCTAAGCAAAAGATCAACAAGGAAATAAAGGCCTTAAATGACACACTGGATCAGAGGGACATCACAGATATATTCAGAACATTTCATCCCAAAGCAACAGAATACACATTCTTCTCTAGTGCACACGGAACATTCTCCAGAATAGATCACATCCTCGGTCCTAAATCAGGTCTCAACTGGTATCAAAAGATTGGGATCATTCCCTGCATATTTTCAGACCACAATGCTCTGAAGCTAGAACTCAATCACAAGAGGAAATTTGGAAAGAACCCAAATACATGGAGACTAAACAGCATCCTTCTAAAGAATGAATGGGTCAACCAGGAAATTAAAGAAGAATTGAAAAAATTCATGGAAACAAATGATAATGAAAACACAACGGTTCAAAATCTGTGGGACACAACAAAGGCAGTCCTGAGAGGAAAATATATAGCGGTACAAGCCTTTCTCAAGAAACAAGAAAGGTCTCAGGTACACAACCTAACCCTACAACTAAAGGAGCTGGAGAAAGAACAAGAAAGAAACCCTAAACCCAGCAGGAGAAGAGAAATCATAGATCAGAGCAGAAATCAATGAAATAGAAACCAAAAAAACAATAGAACAAATCAACGTAACTAGGAGCTGGTTCTTTGAAAGAATTAATAAGATTGATAAACACCTGGCCAGACTTATCAAAAAGAAGAGAAAGGACCCAAATAAATAAAATCATGAATGAAAGAGGATAGATCACAACTAACGCCAAAGAAATACAGACAATTATAAGAACATACTATGAGCAACTCTACGCCAACAAATTTGACAATCTGGTAGAAATGGATGCATTCCTAGAGACATATAAACTACCACAACTGAACCAGGAAGAAATAGAAATCCTGAACAGACCCATAACCAGTAAGGAGATTGAAACAGTCATCAAAAATCTCCAAACAAACAAAAGCCCAGGGCCAGATGGCTTCCCGGGGGGAATTCTACCAAACATTTAAAGAAGAACTAATTCCTATTCTCCTGAAACTGTTCCAAAAAATAGAAATGGAAGGAAAACTTCCAAACTCATTTTATGAGGCCAGCATCACCTTGATCCCAAAACCAGACAAGGATCCCATCAAAAAAGAGAACTACAGACCAATATCCTTGATGAACACAGAAGCAAAAATTCTCGCCAAAATACTAGCCAATAGGATTCAACAGTACATTAAAAGGATTATTCACCACGACCAAGTGGGATTTATTCCAGGGCTGCAAGGTTGGTTCAACATCCGCAAATCAATCAATGTGATACAACACATTAATAAAAGAAAGAACAACAACCATATGATACTCTTCATAGATGCTGAAAAAGCATTTGACAAAGTACAGCATCCCTTCCTGATCAAAACTCTTCAAAGGGTAGGGATAGAGGGCACATACCTCAATATTATCAAAGCCATCTATGAAAAACCCACCGCAAATATCATTCTCAATGGAGAAAAACTGAAAACTTTTCTGCTAAGATGAGGAACACAGCAGGGATGTCTATTATCACCACTACTATTCAACATAGTACTAGAAGTCCTAGCCTCAGCAATCAGACAACAAAAGGAAATTAAAGGCATCCAAATTGGCAAAGAAGAAGTCAAACTATCACTCTTCGCAGATGATATGATACTATATGTGGAAAACCCAAAAGACTCCACTCCAAAACTGTTAGAACTTGTACAGGAATTAAGTAAAGTGTCAGGATATAAAATCAATGCACAGAAATCAGTTGCATTTCTCTACACCAACAACAAGACAGAAGGAAGAGAAATTAAGGAGTCAATCCCATTTACAATTGCACCCAAAACTATAAGATACCTAGGAATAAACCTAACCAAAGAGACTAAGAATCTATACACAGAAAACTATAAAGTACTCATGAAAGAAATTGAGGAAGACACAAAGAAATGGAAAAATGTTCCATGTTCCTGGATTGGAAGAATAAATATTGTGAAAATGTCTATGCTACCTAAAGCAATCTACTCATTTAATGCAATTCCTATCAAAGTGCCATCCATTTTTTTAAAAGAAATGGAACAAACAATCCTAAAATTTATATGGAACCAGAAAAGACCTCAAATAGCCAAAGGTATATTGAAAAAGAAAGCCAAAGTTGGTGGCATCACAATTCCGGACTTCAAGCTCTATTACAAAGCTGTCATCATCAAGACAGCATGGTACTGGCACAAAAACAGACACATAGATCAATGGAACAGAATAGAGAGCCCAGAAATAGACCCTCAACTCTATGGTCAACTAATCTTTGACAAAGCAGGAAAGAATGTCCAATGGAAAAAAGACAGCCTCTTCAATAAATGGTGTTGGGAAAATTGGACAGCCACATGCAGAAAAATGAAATTGGATCATTTCCTTACACCACACATGAAAATAGACTCAAAATGGATGAAGGACCTCAATGTGAGAAAGGAATCCATCAAAATCCTTGAGAAGAACACAGGCAGCAACCTCTTTGACCTCAGCCGCAGCAACATCTTCCTAGGAACATCGCCAAAGGCAAGGGAAGCAAGGGCAAAAATGAATTATTGGGATTTTATCAAGATCAAAAGCTTTTGCACAGCAAAGGAAACAGTTAACAAAACCAAAAGACAACTGACAGAATGGGAGGAGATATTTGCAAACGACATATCAGATAAAGGGCTAGTGTCCAAAATCTATAAAGAACTTAGCAAACTCAACACCCAAAGAACAAATAATCCAATCAAGAAATGAGCAGAAGACATGAACAGACATTTCTGCAAAGAAGACATCCAGATGGCCAACAGACACATGAAAAAGTGCTCCACATCACTCGGCATCAGGGAAATACAAATCAAAACCACAATGAGATATCACCTCACACCAGTCAGAATGGCTAAAATTAACAAGTCAGGAAATGACAGATGCTGGCAAGGATGCGGAGAAAGGGGAACCCTCCTACACTGTTGGTGGGAATGCAAGCTGTTGCAACCACTCTGGAAAACAGCATGGAGGTTCCTCAAAATGTTGAAAATAGAGCTATCCTACGACCCAGCAATTGCACTGCTGGGTATTTACCCTAAAGATACAAACGTAGTGATCCGAAGGGGCACGTCCACCACAATGTTTATAGCAGCAATGTCCACAATAGCCAAACTATGGAAAGAACCTAGATGTCCATCAACAGACGAATGGATAAAGAAGATGTGGTATATATACACAATGGAATACTATGCAGCCATCAAAAGAAATGAAATCTTGCCATTTGCGACAACGTGGATGGAACTAGAGGGTATCATGCTTAGCGAAATAAGTCAATCGGAGAAAGACAACTATCACATGATCTCCCTGATATGAGGGAGAGGAGATGCAACATGGGGGGTTAAGGGGGTAGGAGAAGAGTAAATGAAACAAGATGGGATTGGGAGGGAGACAAACCATAAGTGACTCTTAATCTCACAAAACAAACTGAGGGTTGATGGGTGGAGGGGGGTTGGGAGAGGGGGGTGGGGTTATGGACATTGGGGAGGGTATGTGCTATGGTGAGTGCTGTGAAGTGTGTAAACCTGGCGATTCACAGACCTGTACCCCTGGGGATAAAAATATATTATATGTTTATAAAAAATAAAATTAAAAAAACAAAAACAAAAACAAAAAAAAACCCTCATCTTGACCACCACCCATTCTATCGAGGGCCTCCTCCAGACCCCACCAGACAGGTGGATGACAAAAGCCCGAGTGACAGGGTATCAAGCCCTCCTCCTCAATGAACCGAAAGTGATTTTCAGGCCCCCGGAGGTGCTAAATCCAGCCACGTTGCTGCCAGAAAAGCTAACTGACCACCCACACGACTGCGGGGAGGTCCCAACCCAGATCACAGAAATAAGGCCTGACCTCAGAGACACTTCCCTCCCGGATGCGGAGACGACTCTGTTCACAGATGGGAGTAGCTACATGGCTACTGGAAAAGATGGAAAAGATGGAAAGAGTTATGCAGGGCTGCGGTGGTTTCTCCTGAACAGGAGCTCTGGAAGGTGGCCCTGCCACATGGAACCTCGGTGCAAAAGCCGGAGCTGATTGCACTCATCAAGGCACTGCAGATGGCCAAGGGTAAGACCGCCAACATCTATAGGGACAGCAGGTACAGCATGTACACCTTTGCTACTCTCCATATACATGGGGCTATTTATAAAGAAAGGGGCCTATTAACAGCAGAAGGAATAGAAATTAAAAACAGAAAAGAAATATTGGCTCTCCTCCAGGCTATTTGGGACCCGAAAGAGGTGGCCGTTATGCATGGCCCGGGGCACCAAAAGGGGACTGGTCTGGTTTCAAAAGGAAACCAATTAGCAGATGGAACAGCAAAGCAAGCACCCAGGGAAACGGCTCAAGAAACCAGGGAAACCAGATTATTTAGAGGAAGGTTTAAAATATTTACAAAAATGGACTAAATTAGACTATGAAGGGGACTGGGCTAAGACTAGGGCAGGAAAAGTTAATTCTTCCTCAAAAACTAGGAAAAAAATTAGTAAGCCAAATATATCAGGGCACTTATTTAGAGACACACAAGCTTAAGGAGCTCATGGGTTAACAGTTCCAGGTTTCTAAATTAAGGCGTATGGCTCAGGATGTGGTTGATAGATATGCTCAATGTCAGACGGTAAATGCGGGAGGAACTAGGATGGGAAGAGGAAAAAGAGAAAGAGGAAGAGAACCAGGAATTTATTGGAAAGATTTTACAGAGATGAAACAGGGAAAGTATGGACACAAGTATATGTTAGTTTTTGTGGATTCCTTTTCAGGTTGGCTAGAGGCTTTTTCCGCCAAACATGAAACAGCAGGAATGGTAGCCAAAAAGCTACTAGAAGAACTAATTCCTAGGTTTGGGTTGCCTCTTGCGATAGTGTCAGACAATGGCCCTGCATTTGTGAGTTCAGTCTCACAGGCATTGGCCAAGGCCATGGGCACTAATTGGAAACTACACTGTGCCTACCGGCCCCAGAACTCTGGACAAATAAAAAATGAACCGGACTCTTAAAGAGACATTGACAAAGTTAATTCTGGAGACTGGCGATGGATGGGTGGCTCTCCTTCCCTTTGCCCTCCTTAGGGCGTGATGTACACCCTACTTAAACAAGGTTACCCCCATTTGAAATAATGTTCGGGCAACCCCCTCCACTCTGCCCATGGCTACAAGAGGTTGCCCTAGCAGAAATGACTGATCAGTCTGTCTCTAGTCACTGCAGGTGCTACAGTCTGTCTTAAAAAGAGCCCATGCAGGGATCCAAACTGCCTACACTGAGACAGAGACGGAGGTAGAACTGCATCCTTACCAACCAGGAGACTTGGTTTGGATACGCCGTCACTGAGTGGAAAACTCGGAGCCCCCCTGGAAGGGACCGTTCATGGTCATCCTGACCACCACGACAGCAGTAAAAGTAGAAGGCATCAGGGCTTGGATTCACGTGTGTCACATCAAACGAGCCGAAAACAAGGACACCCCCCAGAAATGGGAGCCACTGCCGGTGGACCCCACTAACTGTGGACTAAAACTAAGACTCAAAAGGGTTTCATAACTTGGTCACTTTTAACCCTGTTCCTACTCAGCAGCAGCCAGGGGACACCTCATCAGCCTAAAACAGCCAATAGAAAATCAAAAAATCAGCAAATGGAACAACACTCAAGGTTAACGACACCTCAAGTCAGCCTGTTTTCACCCTCAAGAACTGGCTGAAGAGTCAAAGAATTGACTAATCTCCAAAGAAAAGAGGGGAATGTTAGGGCCAATTTAATGTTAAAACCTGTTTAACTATTAGGGCCTGCTTTGCCAGAGCAACTCCATATTGCCTAGGTAGCCATATTGTTGTTTACATCCACGGACTTCATTCCGGGAATATATGCCCCAGTAGTTCCTGGTATGGTTCTGGGTATCGATTCCGGGAGTAAACGCCTTAACAATAGAAGCCACATACCTTGGGTCTGCGGTTATGCCCTATAAAACCAACCTGTGAGATCAGGAGGGATCACTCTCTTCGGAGGCGGCCCTGGCCGGTCAGTCTGACTTCTAATGCTTGGCATAGAATAAAGCTTCACATAACTTTCACTTTGTCTCAGTCTCGTTCCTTTGATAATGGACCCCAACAGTAGAATAACTTTCAATTAGTTTAAATACCAAATGATGTTCCACCCAGGTCCACTTAAAAGTCAATCAATTTGTTACTATTGTCAATTTTTACTTGGGGCACCAGTGGGGAAGTCTGAAGTGGGCTCTGTTAAGGCTGAGGGGGTGGGTACTCCTCGCTCCTGGACAGCGAGAGGAGGAGCAGCAGCTGTGGTTCCTGAGGCCCCGAGAATGGTGTGGGAACTGGTCATACAAGCTGTCCCCAAGCAGTGCAGAAACAGGAGGAGCGGGGAGGAGGCAGAAGCCTGCCAGAAGGTAGAGGAAGAGGATTCCGGGTTCTAGACCTCCTCAGCTCGGTCAGAGGAGCAGAACTATGGTTTTCTCCACCAAAGTGGAAATATGCAGTCCATCCAGGGCCAGGGAAGACAGGGAAATTCCCCGAAACAAAGGGAGTTTCAGCAGCTGCTTGGGAGTATTCCTTAAAGTCTCCGTACAGAGGTAGACCACCCATAGTTGGCTCCAAAGGTCATAGTCATTAAGCCAGGAAATTAATGAGGGAGAAGCCCCCACACCTGCTGGGAGGAGGAAGGTCAGAGACCGTGCGGTGTCCAGAGGCAGCTGGTACTCAGCTGAACAGGTTCTGCGAGAGGCTCTTAGGTCAGGGCCCTGATTTAGGCTCATGAAACTAAGCAAGACAGAATGGGATGTCCAGCCATTTGGAGGAGTTCTAGCAAAGGAGGTCAAGTTGGAAAATAGCTTTAGAAGAGGGAGTTCTGTGGAAGGGGTATACCCAGATCTGGGGTTTTATACTGAGGCCACGAAACACTGGGCTATGGCAGTCAAGTTTATTCTGGCTTTTAAGAACACAGCCCAAGGGGGAGTCTGAAGGAAGAGAGGGGGCAGAAAGACAAGCTGCTGATTCTCAAGGAGGCTTTGCCAAAGGGAATGGAGTTCTGACTCCTGGTTCCAATATAGTCAGGGCATCTGGCTGACTGAAAGAGGACTGGACCTGTACCAGGCGATGGATTCTTCTGGTGCCGTCCCATCACCATCACCAAGAGAAGTCCTGCACAGAACCAATGGACTCTTTCCGGGTGTCCCACTAAGAGGGGCCCCGCAAATAGCCTGGCGCTTCCTGTTGGGGTGTCTCCTAGCAACAGGTGAATGGGACAGTGGTTTGGCCAGACATGAGGGGGAGGATTCACCACTCAGATGTGGAGGAACCCTTCTGTCCGCAGATCAAGATGGTCGCTGGATGGGCAGGAACAAAGAAAAAGGGACAGGGTTGAAAGAAGCTAAGCTGCTGAGAGTCAGCCAGGGTCAGGAAAGGGTCCCGAATGAGTCCCTAATGTGTGTGAATTCCCTTGGGCGAGCTGCCAATTGTGACTGACTCTGGGAGTAGACCTGGGGGGATGGAATGAGAAAGCAGAGGGAAGGGTCCTTTGCCCTCACAGGCCCGGACAGTCTGACCCATTCACTGTTAGACCTTCAGACCACCCCAGAGAGCCGCCCTGGCCAGAGGCCTTCAGTTGTCTGCGGAGCACTGGGGTTAG
Organism: Enhydra lutris kenyoni; assembly: GCF_002288905.1. Taxonomy (NCBI): domain Eukaryota; kingdom Metazoa; phylum Chordata; class Mammalia; order Carnivora; family Mustelidae; genus Enhydra; species Enhydra lutris. Next base: position 176,556 of record NW_019154085.1, read on the forward strand.
AGTGCCTCAGGGCAGGCAGAGGAGAGGGAGGGAGAGATGGGTCCCTTGGAAAGGCAGAAGAGGAAATGCCTCACCCTCTCCAGCCAGTCCATCTGTTTCCCCCTCCAGGCTTCAGAGCCTTACTAAGGAGTAACCTCATTCTTTACTCTCCAGGCAGTACTAAAGTCGGTCCACTGGAGGAAAGTCCCGAGAAATTCTGTAAATTCTGGGGAGAATTGCTGACAGAATAGGCTCCTCCTTTGAGGTTTCCCCAAGTGTGGGGGCCACAAAGTCTCCAGTGCAGGCCAGGAAACTTGCTCAAATGAGGTGTCTCTTGATCTGATGGGGGCCCCAAAGGTGGAGTGACCATCGGGTGGAAGCTGGTGGCATCGGCAGTGAGAGAATTCACCTGAGGCAGAACAGCGGCTCTAAAGGTTTATTGAATGCACCTGCATAGGAGCGGACAGCAGGACGGCAGAGGACAGGCTCTCTGCAACAAGGCAGTGTGTGGGGGCTTTTTAAAAGGGAGAAGATGAGGAAATATGGCTACATATGGAATCTTTCATTTTTTGGGAACTGCGCCTAATTTTAAGTAGCCCATTCGTTCGTTAGGGTCTATGGATATTTGAGCTGGATTTCCCGGTGGGTCTGCCTGAATTCAGCCAGGGGGTCACTCTTGCCCCTTCTGCACTCCATGACTCAAACCTGTTTGCCTAAAAGCAGCTCCTACAAATTACAAATTATAAATCAATGAACATTACTTATGGGATTTAATAGAATGGGGTGACACAGCTCAGCTGCTCTCATGCAGAGTTTGTCTCTCAGAGTTCATATGAAGTCTCAGCTCTCCAGAATGATTTAACAATAACTGTTGAAAAGGTATGAAAACGAGGGTTTTGATGGGCCTGTTAGCCATGACTCATAAATCAGAGGAACCGGGGTTGTTTTGACATCCCCACCCCAGTATTTTTTCTAATTTTTTTTTTTTAAATTTGAGGTATAAGTTATAAATTTTGAAGTATTTAATTATACAATTTTCTTCAGAAAAAAATGCTTTTAGAAATTTTTTCTTGATCTCTTTACTCATATTTTGAATATATTCTAAACTTTTAAGAGAATGTACCAAAATACAGGAGCTTTCCTATTAGCCTAAAGACTCAAGTCCATAGAAGAACAAAAACATGTGTCTTAAGTACAGAGACTCCTCAGTTATCGGGTCAACCCTCTCTTCAGAGGGTTATCGAGCCCAGCCCTTTTGCAAAATCGGTGCTAATTTCTCATGCCCCGCCCCTGTCTGGTTAATGTGAGAGGAAGACTGGAAGCACCGAAGCACCCTTTCTGGAGAAGGGGTGTTATGAAGGGAGCTATCCCCTCACCTTCTTTTTTATTTTGTTTTGTTTAAGATTTTATTTGAGAGAGAGAGAGAGAGAGTGAGCATGAGAGGGGAGGTCAGAGGGAGGAGCAGACTCCCTGTGGAGCTGGGAGCCCGATGCAGGACTCGATCCTGAAACTCCAGGATCATGACCTGAGCCAAAGGCAGTTGCTTAACCAGCTGAGCCACCCAGGCGCCCCCCTACCAAAACCTCACCTTCTGAAGAGAGGACGTTACTGGTATTCCTTCCAGATACTTGGGTGGGGAACAGAGGATCACTGATGAAGTTTGAGGGTGTCCATAGTAGGACACACACTCTTTTCCACAAGGGTGAATATGTGCCCCAGAGGGTTAGTGGGGTTATAACTTTTACCAGCTCTTGCTGGTAAAGACCCCAACTGGCTCCCCTTTGTCTTCACAGAAACATTAACCTTATCTCTAAGAGGCAATCAACAGGAGGAGCTCCTACTGGTGTTTCAGACCAATTTGAGCTTGACCAGTGGCTCACATCTGCGCAGATGGACCCACAGAGCATCTGATGCTCATTATAATGTTAAACTCTCCACCCAAGGAGGAGCACACGTTTCATTAACGTAACATAGTGTGAGGGCCTACTTAGAGCGATTCCATCTCGGTTAAACAGTGATTTTGTTGTTTATGCAGTAAAACTTAAACTGACCCTGCCCCCCCCCCCCCCCCCCCCCGCCCGGGAACTTACTTAAAAGCAAGTCTGGGAAACCAGTAAAATGTGGTCAACCAGTCCCTGATAACAGAGCCCAAATACAAGGGCGGGTCAGGTCAGGTGGAGCTAACAGCGCGAATGCAGGGATGAGTCGGGTCAGGTGGAGACACCCAATCAGTGGGCACGCATACTGTCTCCCTAACTACCAAGGAGTGTGGGCCCCGTCTTTTGGGCGCCAATTCTGACCAAGGTGATAGGCCAGTGCAAATAGCTACTATGGGGTGAATTGTAGTTCAACTGGCCGCCCGCGTGTGACCTAGCATGACTGTGCAGCTTTCTCTGTGTTACAATCTCATCGGCCACCTGTGTGTGGCCAGGCTCAACCACATGGCCTTTGCTCTATAAAAGTTAGTCTGGGAGGCAAGGAGGGGTCGCCCTCTCTGTAAGAGATGGCCCCAACCAGTGGGTTTGATTCTCGATGCTTGGTGCAAAATAAAACTTTGCTTGACGTTTGCTTTGAATCAGTCTCACTCCTTTGATCATGGACCCTAACACATAGAATACATGTATAGGCATGTTTTCTAAGTATGTATTTCTAAGCGTGTTTTCTAAGTATGCCTTTGCAACCTTATGCCCACCTAAATATACGATGACAAAACTCCCTTTTCTGAGTAGTCATCCCAACCCTGAAGAAAACCACTCACCTCCCACAAGAGGAGTCATGGCTTTGGAAGTTATTCCCTGTGATCTCCTTATTTGCTGAAAATAAAATGTCCTTTGTTGGACACCTCCACCTGGTCTCCATCTGTAATGAAGGGGTTCAGGACAGGTTCCCTCCACCCTTAATATGCCCTTTTGGTGTGTGGATTATTTTGAGCTGGAGGCATTTGAGCCCTTGTGGGCTCAAGAGAAGCTCCCGTCTTTCCCTTAACCACACAGAAGCAGCTAAGTTGGTGTTCTTTCCCAGAATAAGGGCTATTAACAGAGATAAACTTTATCTGAGGGATCCATCTGTATGGCAGGGCAGACATCTAATTACCAAATACCTGCTTCTATCATCCTGTGAAGTGCATTCCTTTCCTCCGAAGTCCCAGACTCCCGCCGCCTTCTTCGTTCAGGATGACTTTTATACTTCATTTTGCCTGACTTTGGAATTTCCACGTCTGTGCAGATTCCCCATATGTACAGTATTAAATCTGATTTTCCCCTGTTAATCTGCCTCATGTCAATTTGATTCTTAATCCAGCAAGAAGGATCTTTGAAGGGACAGGAATTCTTACTCCCTGATATTAACTCACCAAGGAGTAAGCGCAGGTTAATTTGGTCACAAAAGGATAGCTGCTCTGTCCTAACGCAAGAGGGAAAAGAGCACTAGGGGAGACGGCACTGTAATTCCCACCAGGCAGGAATAAGAATTGTTTCTGTACCAGAGAGGCCTCAAGTTTAAACACTGAAGAAACTTCAGAGATCTTATTTTATTTATGATAAAGTGTGGGTTAGAGATTTTCAGTGGCTTACCATGGGCCACAAAGCCATTTAGAAGCTGAAATCTGACAGGAATCAAAGTCCTTAGTTTCCGTTTTATTCTCTCTTTCTCTCAGTAGTTTGAACTTTCTCTCTTGGTCTTGTAATCCAGGGATCATCCTGTTATCCCATTTTAAAGTAACTTTGGTCGATTCCAGCTAGACAATGTTTTCTGAAGTCCACAACAGTAAAACATCTTTCAAAACAAGAGAGTATAACTAACTTATATGTATATGTTTGTATTTATAGATAACACCTTCCCACTTGCCCTATTTTATTTCCATGGCCCGTAGCATCTTGTCAGTCCTCTTCAAGCTTGGTAGCTGTGCCACCTAAGGAGTTTTGTTTTAACATTCTCAGGTTCTATTTTCAGAAACTCCAAGTGGATGAGTCCACAAAAAAATATATTTGCCAGAAGACAAGTGATTTTGATGATGATCAAGATTTGTAAATTTAGTACCTAATGCTTTTCTAATGTAAATGTGGTCTGTGGACCAGCAACATCAGCATCATCTGTGAACTTGCTATAGATGTAGACTCTTCAGTGCTGCTCCCAAACATATTTATTATTTTTTAAATTTTTTTAAAAGATTTATTTATTTGACAGAGAGCCTTCACAAGTCGGCAGAGAGGCAGGCAGAGGGGGAAGGGGAAGCAGGCTCCCCGCTGAGCAGAGAGCCCGATGCGGGTCGATCCCAGGACCTGAGATCATGACCTGAGGTGAAGGTAGAGGCTTAACCCACTGAGCCACCCAGGAGCCTCTCCCAAACACATTTAACTCACATTCACATTTTATTTACTTTTTAATAATATTTTTATTTAACTGTATATCCAAAATCACCATTTAAACAAATTATCAATATTAAAACATTAGTGAGGTACTTTACCTTTTTTTTTTCATACTAAGTATTAAAATCCCGGGTGCGTTTACATTTATGGCTTGTATCATTTTGACTAGCCACACCGCAAGTGTACCTTAATGGCTACATGTGGTTAGTAGCTACCACACTGAACAGTGCACAACTGAACCATGGCTCAAATATGTCCGTTAGAGCCTTTGAATGATATGTAAGTAAACAAAAATGATGGCAACTATCATTTCACATTCACATTTTAATAAGATCTCCTAGGTGTAAGCAATGCAGTTTGAGAAGCACAACTCTAATACTCATCCCTGCCAAATAAAATGTTTTAGGATCTGAGCTACATGTTATGGGAACCCATTAGCTATCTGCAAAAGGCTCTACCTTTCTCTAGGGATCTCCTGGTCCATTCTTTCCTTGGCCCATATAGAAGCATTTCTTTCTACTACTGTTCCCCACGTGGGAACAGTGTATTTTAAATTCACTGGTGTGTGTCCCCCCCCCCCCCCCCCCGCCCGGGAACTTACTTAAAAGCAAGTCTGGGAAACCAGTAAAATGTGGTCAACCAGTCCCTGATAACAGAGCCCAAATACAAGGGCGGGTCAGGTCAGGTGGAGCTAACAGCGCGAATGCAGGGATGAGTCGGGTCAGGTGGAGACACCCAATCAGTGGGCACGCATACTGTCTCCCTAACTACCAAGGAGTGTGGGCCCCGTCTTTTGGGCGCCAATTCTGACCAAGGTGATAGGCCAGTGCAAATAGCTACTATGGGGTGAATTGTAGTTCAACTGGCCGCCCGCGTGTGACCTAGCATGACTGTGCAGCTTTCTCTGTGTTACAATCTCATCGGCCACCTGTGTGTGGCCAGGCTCAACCACATGGCCTTTGCTCTATAAAAGTTAGTCTGGGAGGCAAGGAGGGGTCGCCCTCTCTGTAAGAGATGGCCCCAACCAGTGGGTTTGATTCTCGATGCTTGGTGCAAAATAAAACTTTGCTTGACGTTTGCTTTGAATCAGTCTCACTCCTTTGATCATGGACCCTAACACATAGAATACATGTATAGGCATGTTTTCTAAGTATGTATTTCTAAGCGTGTTTTCTAAGTATGCCTTTGCAACCTTATGCCCACCTAAATATACGATGACAAAACTCCCTTTTCTGAGTAGTCATCCCAACCCTGAAGAAAACCACTCACCTCCCACAAGAGGAGTCATGGCTTTGGAAGTTATTCCCTGTGATCTCCTTATTTGCTGAAAATAAAATGTCCTTTGTTGGACACCTCCACCTGGTCTCCATCTGTAATGAAGGGGTTCAGGACAGGTTCCCTCCACCCTTAATATGCCCTTTTGGTGTGTGGATTATTTTGAGCTGGAGGCATTTGAGCCCTTGTGGGCTCAAGAGAAGCTCCCGTCTTTCCCTTAACCACACAGAAGCAGCTAAGTTGGTGTTCTTTCCCAGAATAAGGGCTATTAACAGAGATAAACTTTATCTGAGGGATCCATCTGTATGGCAGGGCAGACATCTAATTACCAAATACCTGCTTCTATCATCCTGTGAAGTGCATTCCTTTCCTCCGAAGTCCCAGACTCCCGCCGCCTTCTTCGTTCAGGATGACTTTTATACTTCATTTTGCCTGACTTTGGAATTTCCACGTCTGTGCAGATTCCCCATATGTACAGTATTAAATCTGATTTTCCCCTGTTAATCTGCCTCATGTCAATTTGATTCTTAATCCAGCAAGAAGGATCTTTGAAGGGACAGGAATTCTTACTCCCTGATATTAACTCACCAAGGAGTAAGCGCAGGTTAATTTGGTCACAAAAGGATAGCTGCTCTGTCCTAACGCAAGAGGGAAAAGAGCACTAGGGGAGACGGCACTGTAATTCCCACCAGGCAGGAATAAGAATTGTTTCTGTACCAGAGAGGCCTCAAGTTTAAACACTGAAGAAACTTCAGAGATCTTATTTTATTTATGATAAAGTGTGGGTTAGAGATTTTCAGTGGCTTACCATGGGCCACAAAGCCATTTAGAAGCTGAAATCTGACAGGAATCAAAGTCCTTAGTTTCCGTTTTATTCTCTCTTTCTCTCAGTAGTTTGAACTTTCTCTCTTGGTCTTGTAATCCAGGGATCATCCTGTTATCCCATTTTAAAGTAACTTTGGTCGATTCCAGCTAGACAATGTTTTCTGAAGTCCACAACAGTAAAACATCTTTCAAAACAAGAGAGTATAACTAACTTATATGTATATGTTTGTATTTATAGATAACACCTTCCCACTTGCCCTATTTTATTTCCATGGCCCGTAGCATCTTGTCAGTCCTCTTCAAGCTTGGTAGCTGTGCCACCTAAGGAGTTTTGTTTTAACATTCTCAGGTTCTATTTTCAGAAACTCCAAGTGGATGAGTCCACAAAAAAATATATTTGCCAGAAGACAAGTGATTTTGATGATGATCAAGATTTGTAAATTTAGTACCTAATGCTTTTCTAATGTAAATGTGGTCTGTGGACCAGCAACATCAGCATCATCTGTGAACTTGCTATAGATGTAGACTCTTCAGTGCTGCTCCCAAACATATTTATTATTTTTTAAATTTTTTTAAAAGATTTATTTATTTGACAGAGAGCCTTCACAAGTCGGCAGAGAGGCAGGCAGAGGGGGAAGGGGAAGCAGGCTCCCCGCTGAGCAGAGAGCCCGATGCGGGTCGATCCCAGGACCTGAGATCATGACCTGAGGTGAAGGTAGAGGCTTAACCCACTGAGCCACCCAGGAGCCTCTCCCAAACACATTTAACTCACATTCACATTTTATTTACTTTTTAATAATATTTTTATTTAACTGTATATCCAAAATCACCATTTAAACAAATTATCAATATTAAAACATTAGTGAGGTACTTTACCTTTTTTTTTTCATACTAAGTATTAAAATCCCGGGTGCGTTTACATTTATGGCTTGTATCATTTTGACTAGCCACACCGCAAGTGTACCTTAATGGCTACATGTGGTTAGTAGCTACCACACTGAACAGTGCACAACTGAACCATGGCTCAAATATGTCCGTTAGAGCCTTTGAATGATATGTAAGTAAACAAAAATGATGGCAACTATCATTTCACATTCACATTTTAATAAGATCTCCTAGGTGTAAGCAATGCAGTTTGAGAAGCACAACTCTAATACTCATCCCTGCCAAATAAAATGTTTTAGGATCTGAGCTACATGTTATGGGAACCCATTAGCTATCTGCAAAAGGCTCTACCTTTCTCTAGGGATCTCCTGGTCCATTCTTTCCTTGGCCCATATAGAAGCATTTCTTTCTACTACTGTTCCCCACGTGGGAACAGTGTATTTTAAATTCACTGGTGTGTGTTTTCTTTCTTTCTTTCTTTCTTTCTTTCTTTCTTTCTTTCTTTCTTTCTTTCTTCTTTCTTTCTTTCAATTCCTTGAAACATCTAAGATGTTTCTGGCCTTGGAATATTGCATTTGTCCTTCCCTCTTTGGAATGCCCCTGTTTTTGATTATTGTTATCAAGGTCTCTCCTGAGGGATGCCTGGGGAGCTCAGTCAGTTAAGTGGCTGATTCTTGATTTCAGCTTAGATCATGATCTCAGTGTCCTGAGATTGAGCCCTGCCTCAGGCTCTGCACTCAATAGGGAGTCTGCTTGAGGATTCTCTCTCTCTCCCTCTTCCCCACTGCTCTGCACACACACGCACACGCACCCCACAGACACATGCTCTCTGTCTGAAATAAGTAAATCTTAAAAGTATTTGCTGAATTTGTTAGACCTTGTCTTACCCCATCTAAGCTGGCTTCTGAACCTTAATCCCTACATACTTCCTATAATATCATCTTGTCCTTAGTTTTTGTTCATTTTCATATTTAAAATTGCATAGGTTGTCTACCTATCTCCCTTCCCTGGTAGATCTTAAGCTTCTGGAAGATAAGGAACTTCTCTGTCCTTTAGAACAGAAATTCAGTAATATGGCAAGTAGTTAATGTTTTCTGAACAATTATATCAAATTTGATTTATGTAGTTATTCATTTACCTCTTTAATGTTTTCCATTTACCTCTTTAATGAAAGCTCAAAGTAAAGTTTTCAAAATATACATACCTTGTACACATACACACACACACACACACACACACACACACAGAGTCTCTTGCATTTTGTCAAAAACATAGAACCTCAGTGTGATATACTGAATAAAAATTATTTTTGGAAAGTTTTCTTATTTGAGGTACCTTTTCAAAAGAAAAAGAATAGCTCTCAATGAAATTATATTTGTAGAAGAGAAACTCTTTAAACTTTCAGAATTTATAGTAGGGGGTCTAACCACAACAAAAATTTTATAAAATTAAAAGGAACAAAGTAACCACAAATAACCCATTTTATAATTAAAATAATCCTTGGAAATACCTTCTTGTATAAAGAGGAAGTTTGGGAAGCAACCAAGATGTCCTACATGGCTTCTGTGGGTGAGTGGATAAAATGGACAATGGATTATTCAGAGCTAAAAAGATAAGACCTATCAAGCCATGAAAAGACCTGGTGCAAACTTAAGTGTGTATTACTAAGTGATGTGTCAGTCTGAAGAGGCTAAATACTGTATGGTTCCAACAATATTATATTCTAGAAAAGGCAAAACTATGGAGGCAGTAAAAAGGTCAGTTGTGGTGTGGGGATAAACATGCAGAGCACAGAAGATTTTTAAGACAGTGAAAATATTCTGTATGATGTTACAGTGATGGATATATATTATTACATTTGTCCAAACAAGTATGCAATACCAAGAATGAACACTAAAGTTCACTCTTTATGGGTTTTGGTGATTTGTGAACTTGGATGATTATGTTATGTCAATAAAGGTTCATCCTTGGTAAACTAGTTATCATTCTGGTGAATGATGTTCATGATAGGAGAGGCTATGCTTGCATGGGGGAAGGAGGTATATGATAAATCTCTGTACCTTTCTCTTGATTTTACTGTAAAACTGAAATAAAGTCTTCAAAAAAAGGATACAAGAACTTCTTGCAGTTTTGATCCAAGATGGCAATATAGGAGGCTTGTGAATTAGCCTCTTCCTAAGCACAGAAATGAATCTACAGCTACACATGGAGCACAAAAGGAATCCAGAGACTACTTGACTGAATCCTAGCTATCAGACAAACAAGAAAATACCCACATCATCTACACTGAACTGGGTAGGAAATGCTGAGACACACTTTTGTCATAAATTCACTCCTAGCATAAAGCCAAACAATCAGGAGGGAACTCTCAACTCCCTGCTTCTCCCTGAGGAGCAAAATGTTTGGACCCTACATCTGGTGCCCTGAGTTTTAAGACTTCTGAGGGACAGGCCCCAAAATAACTAACTCTGGAAACCAATGAAGTTTCCATCCAGAAGAACAAACAAGACTGTAGCATAGAAATAGTTCTTTTTTTTTTTTTAAGATTTTATTTATTTATTTGACAGACAGAGATCACAAGCAGGCAGAGAGAGAGGAGGAAGCAGGCTCCCCGCTGAGCAGAGAGCCCGATGCGGGGCTCGATCCCAGGACCCTGAGATCATGACCTGAGCCGAAGGCAGCAGCTTAACCCACTGAGCCACCCAGGTGCCCCATAGAAATAGTTCTTAAGGGGCTTGTAAAAACTCACCGTGGCTATACCCACAGGGCTCAGCACAGAGACAGTGGGCAAAAAATTCCCACCTTTATCTTTCCCCAAGAGAATCTTATTTGTATACCTTAAAAGCTACTGCTGAGGATCAGACTTCTAATCTAACATTGGTATAGAGGATGACTATGTGGTCCTCTCTCAAGACCAGGGAAGCCTGTGCATATTTCCACTGACTCCTCCTCTAGTCTACTTCGAGTAACCAATTTTTTCCAGCTGAGGAACTTGTATGTATGTCTATTACTCAGCTGTTGGGGCTGCCAGCCAAGAGACAGATGCCTAGATCATCTGGCTTTGATAGCAAGGAGGACTTCAATTCATGAGGATTCATACATGATTGTAGCAAACAAAAAAATAGTTCTTAACCGATTGTTCCCCCCGGGGGTTGCATTCACAAGTCCCACTGAATAGTAGCAAACAAAGAAGCAGTTCTTAATGGGTGCAGGAACATTCCCTGCACTTCCTACCACCCCACCCCACCATGGCTGTAGCCCAGGGTCAGACACAGAGGGTGCAGGTAAAAAAGCTCATCTCCCAGTTTCTCCATGGAAGGTGCCCAACTATATACTTTCCCAGCTGCTTCCCAAGGGTCCTGCTGTCAAACAGGTTTCATCCAGGTGCTGACTACGATCCTCTCCTTTGGGACATTGTTAACTACTGTGAGCCGCTAAGAACAAAGAAGACAACCTGAACAGTCACAGAAAATTGAGAGACAACCAAGAGCTCAGGCACAGTTAAACGGTTAGATTCATTTTACGCACAGGATTGCTCCTCCAAACTGGGAGAGTGGACTCTATTCTCTATTGTGCAGAAACCAACACAGAGACTCAAGGGAAATGTAAAAACAGAGGAATATATTCCAAACAGAAGAAGAAGTAAAAACTATAGAAAGAAACCTTAATGAAATGGAGATGGTGATTTATTAGATAGAGTTCAAATAACTGTCAGAAAGAGACGCTTATGGAGCTCAGGAGAACAACGTATGAACAAAGAATTTCAAGAAACAGAAAATATAGGATAGCACCAACTTATTAAGTATACAATAATTGAACCAAAAAATTAAGTAGAGGGATTCAACATAAAGCTAGATAGGGCAGAGAAAAGGCTCAATGAACTTGAATACAGGGCACTAGAATTCATTCAGAGCAGCAACAAGGAAAAAGAATAAAAAAAGGGAAAATAGCTTTTAAGGGACTTACGGGACAACATCAAGAGGAACAAGATTTGCATTGTAGGGATCTAAAACAAGGAAGAAATAAGAGAAAGGAGCAGAAAATGTACTTAAAGGAATAATGGCTGAAATCACTCCTAACCTGGGGATGAAACAGATACCCAGATTCAGAAAGCCCATAGAATCCAACAAGATAAATCTAGAGACCCATACAACACACGTTATATTCAAATTTTCAAACATTAAGATAAGGAAAGAATATCAAGATCAGAAAGAGAGAGATAAAAAAGGTAAAAAAAAAAAAAAAAAAAAAAAAAAAAAAACTTAGGTACAGGCAACTTCCATAAGACTTTCAGCAGATTTTTATGCAGAACTTTGCAGGACGAAAAGAAGTAGCATGACATATTCAAAGTGCCGAAGCGAAAAAACTGCCAACCAAGAATATTCTGCTTGGAAACGTTGTCATTCAGAATTGAAGGAGAGAAAAAGAGTTTTCCAGAAGCAAAAGCTGAAGGAGTTCATCATTACGAGGCTAGACTTAGAAGAAATATTTAAGGGAGTTTTCAAGCTGGAGGAAGAAAATTAGTAACAGGAAACATACGACAAAATAAATCTCACTGGTAGAGGAAAATATACAGTTAAATTCAGAATAGTGTTATGATATGATAATGATGGGTAAATCACTTATAACTCAGGTATAAAGGTTAAAATGTAAAAGCATTAAAAATAACTATAGCTCAATAATTTGTTAATGGTGAAACAAGGTAAAAAGATGTAAAATGTGACATCAAAGACAGTATGTAAAAGTGTAGAGCTTCAGTATGCCTTTAAAGTTGTTTTTATCAGCTTAAGGTAGACTGTTATAAATACACAGTGTTTTATGTCAGCCTCCTGACAATCACAAAGCAGAAACCTATAGTAGACAAAATGTAAAGAGAAAGAAATCTAAGCACCCAACACAGGAAGAACCTGAATATACAAGGAATGTATTAGGACATTGTGGGGGAACAAAGAGCAGTACAACTATAGCACGGAATGTCGATCTCACACCTTCATCAGTGGACAGTTTGTTCAAACAAACAAAAAATCAATAAGAAAACATTGGACTTAAATGGACTTTAGACCAAATAGACTTAATAGACATTTACAGAACATTCTACTCCACCGGAGCAGGACATACATTCCTCTCAAACACACATACAACATTCTCCAGGATAGAGCATGTTAGGCCAAAAACATCTTATTATTTAAGAAGACTGAAATCACAGCAACCATTTTTCTGACAATAGTTGTAGGAAACTAGAAATCATTTACATGAAAAAAAAAATGAAAATTAACAAAAATGTGGAAATTAAACAATGTGCTACTGGATAAGCAATGGGCCAGAGGAGAATCAAAAGAGAAATTTAAAAAAACTTCATCTTGAGAGAAATGAAAATGAAAATGCAATATACCAATACTTACGGGATTCAGCAAAAGCAGTTCTAAGAGCAAAGTTCATAGTGATAAACGCCTACATTAAGAAACAATAAACAGGGGCGTCTGGGTGGCTCAGTGGGTTAAAGCCTCTGCCTTCGGCTCAGGTCATGATCTCAGGGTCCTGGGATCAAGCCCTGCATCGGGCTCTCTGCTCAGCAGGGAGCCTGCTTTCCTTCCTCTCTCTCTGCCTGCCTCTCTGCCTACTTGTGATCTCTGTCTGTCGAATAAATAAATAAAATCTTAAAAAAAAAAAAAAAAAGAAACAACAAACATCTCAAACAACTTCACACCTCAAAGAACTAGAAAAGAAGATCAAACTAAGCCCAATGTTAGTAGAAGGAAGGAAACAACAATTTCAGAGTAGAAATAAATAAAATAGACTGAGAAAGCAACAGAAACAATAAATGGAATTAAGAGCTGGGTTTTTCAAAAGATAAACAAAATAGAAAAAATTTTAGCTACTTTTTACCAGGATAAAAATGAAAGGACTGAGGGCACCTGGGTGGTTCAGTCAGTTAAGTGTCTGCCTTTGGCTCAGGTCATGATCTCCGGGTTCTAGGATCGAGACCCTTGTTGCGCTTCCTACGCAGCAGAGAGTCTGCTTCTCTCTCTAATGCTTGTTCTCTCTCTCTCTCAAACAAATAAATAAAAATCTTACAAAAAAAGAGAGGACTGAAATGAATAAAATTAGTAATGAAAGAGGAGAATGTGTAACTGATAACAGAAATACAATAGATCATAAGAGACTACTATGAACAAGTATCTGCCAACTAACTGGGCAACCGAAAAGAAACAGACATTAGAAGCATATAACCTAATAAGACTGAACCATGAAAAAAATAGAAAATTTGAACAGACTGATTTCCAGTAAGGAGATTGAATCAGTAATTGAAAACCTCTTAACAAACATTAAAGTCCAGGACCAGACAGTTTCACTGGTGAAATTTACCAAACATTTTAAAAATAAGAAAAAAAATCATCTCAGACTCTTTCAAAAAATGGAAGAAGAAATACACCCAAACTCATTTTACCAAGCCCGCATTACCCAGATACAAGCACCAGACAAAGATCTTACAAGAAGGAAAATTCAAGCCAGTATTCCTAATGGACATAGATACAAAAATCTTCAACAGGAAAGTGGTACCACCAAAGATGGCAAAATAGGCTCCTCCTAACTTCATCCATCCTCACAAGAAGAACCACCAATAACTTCATGGACAAAGCACCACCAAGGGAATCCTAGAACACAAGGGTGAAGATGAAGCACCTTCCCGCACCGTAATGGCTGACACAGCCTGCATTAGAAGGGTAAAGGCAGTGGCACATGCTGACCACATTGCCTTTTCCCTACGCTGGTGCAGCAACACCCTGAGAGGTCTTCCCTAAGAAAAGAGAGCCCAGGGTGGACAACCAGCTCCTTCAACATTGCTGTTTGCTTCTTGGAAGCCTGATTCTGGTTTCCCCAAGAAGGACTGTAGAAGAATCTATAGGGCTTGAAAATTAGGAATATTCCTAATTTGTAATGTAGAAGGGAAAAGGGCTTGCAGTAACCAGCACTCAGATCTTGGTAGACTGAACTCTTAACTACAGCACCCGAAGAGTACTTATAACCAGCAGCTTGCCCATTGGTAGAACCAAGTCAGTAGCATAGTCTGAGCAGAGAACAGTTGAATACAGTTCTCCCTGATTCAGGTCCTCTGCTGAAGAGTTTTGCTGGTCTCGTAGCCTGGTCTGCCCCAGCACACAAAGGGGAGCTTAGTAATAACTCCATATACTGCTGAGGAAAGAGCCTACCCTTACCGACCAGAAAGGCTGGCAGGAATGTCGGGAAGCAGCAGAGTCAAGAAAACCTCAAGCAACCAACAACCAAATAATTGATTAAAAAGTGGGCAGAGGACCTGAATAGACATTTCAGATTTAATTTTAAAATACTTAAACATCATATAAAATACTAATTATTCAGAAAGAATTTGGGTGAATTTTACCTTGGTAACAATATAAAGTAACATATTTTAAAGCTTCCTATTGTCAAATAATCAATGAAGGTTAAAAATATTATATTTGAGTATTATTATCATATTTTTTTACACAATTTCCTAGCCTATAGTAAAATTAGGAACTGGACTTTTAAAAATTATATCTCTGAAGGAAAATTTCTATAAGCAAAATAATGTAAATCAATGCTGGTACTGTATTTTAATTTCAAAATCTATGCCACATTTAACACTGTTTCATTATTTTATTTTTAGACTTATTTATTTGAGAGAGAAAGAGAGCTAGCATGCAGAGGGGGAGGGGTAGAAGGAGAGGGAGAGGGAGTCTCAAGCAGACTCCATGATGAGCTTAGAGCCCCACCTGTGGCTTGATCCCATGACCCTGAGATCACAACCTGAGCCAAAACCAGGAGTTGGTGCTCAACCAACTATGCTACCCAGGTGCCCCTTATGATGTTATTTAAAATATATATTAGTACTATGAAATTTATTGAAATAACCAGGATCAAAGTATTTTAATAGTTTTGATTTTTCTTCAAAATAACTTATTTTTTAAATTTTGCAATTAAAAACCTTGACCATTAGATTCTTATTCTATTTTTTCCTCTGTAATGAATATCTAGAATTTTAGCATTTAATATATCTGCTGCTGAAGTGAACACTAGAATTTTAGTATTTTGAAATCATTAATTATTCACAATAATGAAAAACTAATAAGGAAGAAATTGCTATTTTTATTTTAAATAATCAGTGACATGGGTGTGTAAAACTTCTGTGAAAATTAACTTTAGCATATTTTAGTGGTTTTGTAAAGTATAAAAGGGATCTATTTTATTATTTCTAGCTTGTACATATTTCTTCTAAATTTTTAGCTTATATCATTTTTTTAAGTAATCTCTACACCCAGTGTGGGGTTTGAACTCACGACCCCAAGATCAAGAGTTGTACACTCTACTGACTGAGGCAGGCAGGTGCCCCTGATGGCATTTTTTGAAAAAGAAATTTTTGTCACTATACCTTAATGGTCTTATCCATCTATTATTGAAATATCACTGAAACATACTTCTGGTCCATTGTTGACATTTTTTAAATAAAAGCAACTACTTAAAATATTTCTACCTTATTCCTTTGTACTGTAAGAATAATATATCCGCATATTACCACTAGATTAAAGTTGCATCTAAAACACAATTTGATATTTAGTGTTATATCTTCTAGTCCTTTCTCATGGGATTTCAAATATTTGAACAAGTATACATCTGACAAATGTGTTTCAGTATGGAACAGATGGCCATAAAACAGTACAAATTATTCACAAGCTGGAATCCAACTTTCAAACACTAGAGCCTCTCCAGTGATTTAAACTTCTATGATATGCCAAATTGTCTTACACAAATCAATGTTTCCTACTCAAACTTGAAAAATTCTCCCTCTGCTCCAAGGAGATCATTCACTCATACGACCATCATGACATTTTAACTTAAAGAAAATTGGTCAGCCTCTTCAAAGAATATATTAAAAGTAGAACGTATTTCACAGTAGACATTACTTAGAAAACAGCTCCATCAGTTTTAATCGCCTAATTGCTTTTGGAAATGTTCCTGCAAATGTGTACCTCTGAATATTTCATTATAATGGCTCCTTTGAATAAAATATTTATTACCATATGTACAAGAAACACATTCTATATGTAGTAATTAATCATGATAATATTCATGAAGGTATCTGCTCAGTACAATACTAATTCTATAACTATACTTCACTGTTAAGAATGATATTCTGCCTTTACAAGCTCCAGAAAACTTTCTCTAGCCAGAATCAGAAAAATATTTGTTTAAAATGGAATAATATAATATTCCCTCAATTAAAAGCTGAGAGAGATTCAGAGAAAAGGAGCTGAGAAACAACACCACTGTGTTCTAATGTCAGAGTGGGAGCAAGAAAATGTGAGTTTTCTTCTCACCTTCTCACCAGCCACACTGGGTGGCTTCTTACCTTGGGTGAGACATTAAAAACACTTAAACTTTATTTTCCACAATTAAAAAAAAGCCACGGGGACATCTGAGTGGCTCAGTCAGTTAAATGCCTACCTTCTGTTCAGCTCATGATCCCAGGGTCCTGGGATGGAGCCCCACATCGGGCTCCTTGCTCAGCAGGGAGCCTGCTACTTTCTCTGCCTGCCGCTCCCCGTTTCCACGCACGTGATTTCTCTCTCTCTCTCTCTGACAAACCAACCAACCAACCAACCAACCAACCCCAGGATCTCCAAAAATCCACTCAGCTCCTCCACTTCATTATTCTATTGCAGGGCTAGTGGAGATTAAGAGACACAGAAAAGGGTTTGAGCAAACCACCAGCCTCCTTGTACCCAAGTCTCCCACCATGTCCTCCCACCCTGACATGGCCCTGGGTTCTGGGTTACTTTTCCCACCAGTGCACAGCCCCACTGCCCAACAGCCTTCTGTCGATTTAGACATCTGCTGCCTCACTATATGTCTTTGTTGCCATGACACCGGCAACATGATTGGGCCTCAACACATTTCCCACTGAGAAATTCGCGTACGGAGCATCCTGTGCTGAAGGTCACATCCTGTGAGTCTCTCCACCTGGGCTACGACCAAGCAGCAACTAAAATACAGTCTTTGAAACAACCTGTTCGCTATGCCTCAAATTTCCATTTATTGGTCACTTCTCAAGTGAAGTCCCATCTTTATTCTCACCTTTGTCACTATACTTTGTGTTTCCTTTCTTTCCTAACAGCTCACTCCCCTTCCCATTCCAAACCCTTGCATTTTTTTCTCTGGACTTCTGATTCCACTACCATGAGCTCCATAAACCTGGTATCTTTTCATAAAATGTTTCTGTCCCTCCCACCCTTCCTCCCCTCTTGCCTTAACCTGTATTCCTTCTAGGGACTTCCTTCCCTGCAGCCCTATCTTAAAAGCATATTTATTTTCTCATACTGTCCTTGCATCAGGATCATTTCTCTGTACTCCTTGTCATTTGCAGATCATAGCTCCAGACTTTCTTATAAAAATGTCAGTTCCCTTTGGGATTTACCATTCTTGATTCCTCTCCTTTTCTACCCCTCCTCTGTAGATCTTCCAGACACCTTCAGCTAAGGATTTCTGGCAATATATTTACAGACTTTCTTCCTTAACTCCTCTTATGAAGAAGGTTAGTAATGTCTATGAGGCTGACCCAGTTATTGCCATTGGTTCTCATTTTCCGTCACATTTTCATTCTTGAAGGCTTCTCTTTGCCACATCCACCAACCTTTAGCTGTACCTGGAACCTCACTGAAACTTGCCCTTTGAAATTTCTTCTTCAGTCATTACTTTCTCTGACCCAAACTTCCTATTTTTTTGCAGCATGCCTGCCTAGTACTCCTGTTTGACCAATCTTAGTCTTTCAATCCATTTATCATTTATCTTGCCTTAGAGTCAGCCTTTTCCTATAATCTCTTCTAATTTGTTCAGATTTTGAGTCTCTTTCTTCTTCGATCTCTCCCTTGTTGTGGCCCCAAACTTGCTTGCTCCTTTTCCTTCCATTATAACTAGGATCAAAATTGTATCCATCATGAATTCAGAGCTCAACCTTTTCTACAGTGACACATTGATCATGTTGTGCAGCTAAACATCACCCAAATGAGTCAGATTGGTGCCATTATAGAGGTTCATAGCTAGCAAACTTAAAAGGAACTTAAAGTTGCCTGAAATGCTATTATGCTTCTCCAGTTCACTTTCCATTTCCCTCAAGAAAATAGTTTCTTTAATCCTTTTCCAATGACCTCAAACATCTTTCTTCTTTACCTACTCTCTGCTGATTGAGTCTACAATTTAACCACCGCTTGCATCTAAATCTGTAATACATAAACCCCCTTCTGTTACAGTGGATAAGTTCCTGCATCCTACGATAGGCTATCCTGACACTTACGCTCTAGATCCTTCTGTTATTAAGTTATCACACATACCAGCTGTAGCTGTCTAATATCAGTTATCACATACACCAGCTATATTTTTAATGGCATTTAAATATGTTCAAGTCTCAGCTTAAAAACAAAACCCTAAACTTACATCTTCCAGTTACTTTTGTCTCTTTTTTCATTCATAATCTCTTGTCCTGAGTTGTATATATTTCTGTTTCCATGTTCTCACCTGCCATTTTCTCTTCAACCCAATCCAACCTAGACTTGGCTCCCACCACTCCACTAAACTCTCCTAGCTAAGGCCACTAATATTTTCCTTATTGCTAAAGCAAAATTGCATTCTTCAGTTTTGATCTTACCTGATCAATTGCTAAAAATTGACTACATTTTCTTTCTTTGGTTTTCTGATACCACATTTGTTTGTTTGTTTTGTTTGCCTCCTATGTGGCCACATGTCTTCATAATTCAGTAGTTCAACAAATATTACAGAACACCCATGTTTGTCAAGCACTATATGTTAAGTGTACAGCAGTGAATAAGACAACAAAGTTCTTTCCCTGAAATATCTTATACTTTAATGGGAGGATTAAGTAATTTTATACAGTCTTCAAAAATAGTAGAAATAGTAGAATTTGATAGTACTTAAGTTTCTTGACATCAGTGAAATCATTCTAAATGTGGCATAACTTATAGCATTGTAAGTATATTTACTTTTCATTTCAGGTATAAGAAATAACTTTAAAGAAATAAAGTGAACAAGATAACCACCATCTGGATTTTCCCATAGGTTTGTGGTAAATATTAATGCAAAAAATATTCAAGGTCCTGGAAAGAATCCTTCCATGTTACATGTTATCAAATGGAATGTTTAAAAACAGTGGCTTAAAGCAAGGAAAATCTATTTCCTTAATTTAAGTAAAAATAATTATTTTAATCAGTATGAAATAAAATTTCTAAAAGTTATTCATAATAACATTCTGACCATATTTATCAAATGTTTTAAGTCTTATAAAGAATGGGGTCATTTCTTTTAAGAGTAGTTAGTCATTCATAGACAAGCAGGCAAAATGATGTCAATTCTATATGCATCCGTCAAGAGTATAGTGTTTATGTTGTACAAATAAAACATTTTTATGTTCAATATCCAAATATTTTCTGATGTTAATAAAAATACATCTTCATAACTGAACTCCTTCTAATATGAAAGATAGCTCGGACTTTTTATATTTAAAGGATGAGATTCAGGCCTTCTTGATGGATTACTACATTTTTGTCTAATTTTCCCCATACAATTATTATATCTTTTAGACAAACTAATTTTAGTTGTACCCCAATTGGCAATAAGATTTAAATCTTCTGGAAGTAAAGTATCTGATCTCTTCTTGTCTTCTCTTATTCTAGCACCAGAAGTCTTCTTTGGATTGTGGTTAATATGTTTACAGTCTTTTGCCATCTTCTGGCTTTGACAAGTGTGGTATTTTTCATTGGTATGTGGGGTTTCCATTCCAGTGGGACATATAATATTTTTGTGAGCAATAGAAGGAAGAAATGTTTGAGATGACATTTTTCCAAAGGGTCCAGTTGGTAAATCTTGAAGATACCTGGGGAAATGTTGGCTAATTTTATATTCATAGATTAATTTTCTTGAGTTTGAATCATCTAACTTGATAGAGAATAGATCATCTATTGCTATATCCTGATAGGTATCTGCTGGACTTTCAGGTGTATTCAACTTTTCAGAATTATGTTGAGTTATGCTAGGTAAAATTCCAAGTCTATTTTGTTTAAGGACTAATCCAGTACCAGGAATAAAAAGTTCCGGTTCTTCCTGTTTTGACAGATGAGTGATGTTTGTATTTGAAATGGACTGATGTGTGTGTCCATTTACTGCTTTATCTTTCCAGATTAAAGGGTTATATATAACTTGTCCATCAAGAGGGCATGAATTGCACTTGTAGAATAACCAACTGTCAATACATTTCCTATGAAACTTAAAAAAAAGGTGAGAGATAAAATTAGAGATATAATTATCTTGTTTATAATGTATACTACCTAAGTTTTTCCTTGTTTCATTATTGTGTTACTATTAAAAACTATTTAGCAAGAATGGAAGATAATTATAATTTATCAAGTTTTATGGAACTATTTTAAAGAAAAAAATGGAATGGGTTATGGGACTGATCTCCATTTTCAACACTAAAATGGAAAGGCTTCTATGGATAACATTTCTGTAATATCGTTAAATCCCACTATTTATTAGGCCATTAATTTATTAGGCCATAAAGCTGTTGCTTTATGAATGAAATTTACAAAATCTATTAAATAATTAAGCTAATAAATAATAAATAAGTCATAAACAACTAGAGTTGGAAACGGATCTAATGATGGTAAGGTATAAAATATAAAATAACAAATCACATTCTTGGGAAGAAAACAAACTATCAGACATTTTAAGTAAAGGTGACTCTAAAGGTATAAATATTTATTTAAAGTAACTATTTCAGAAAAAACTGGTTACCAACTATATATATGATAGAACAACGTTAGACTTTAATTTCAGTGTATTCATTTGAAATAATTAACTATGTCAACTTAAACATTTCTGTTTCATCCAAAGAATCACAAAAACACATTATTCTATAAGATTTTTCTTTATATGGGTAATGAAAGTAGATAAGGTAGACAAAATAATCTAACTTAAAGAGTTATTTTATCTTATCTAAATACCATATAGCAGAAATGAGTCCTAATCAGTAGAAATCCATCCACAAGGGACAGAGCCGCCTTTATAGTCTCCACTGCAGCTCTTTTACACATACTGTTCAATATAAACATCTCTGCACATAATACAACTAAAAAGTGAGAGACTTAAATTGTCAATTCATATGTAAACACTGGCCTTATGAGGAAAGTCAAACCAAAATGATGCAACGTCTACCTTATGAGTACATGGTAGCAATCTTGTATGTTGACCCAGATGAAATGCCTTCAGACAAAGTCGACATTGATAGCCTGGAGCAAGCAGCTTACTATTCTTTGTAATCAGTAAGAGAGGCAGTGACTTCACCACTTGTTTTGGTGTGTAAACTTGGCTGAATGAGAATTAGCAGAAAGACATGAATATTTATATGTGATTATAGATCAGGAAGTCATCAATGACACAGGTAAATAAACTCCATATAAATAATGTGAATGAATCCAATATTTTCTTGAACTAAAGATAAGAAATTTCATATATTATAAAGTCAAATAAATCTATATTTATATATTAATGCTGAACAAAATGGCCCCAATTTCAACATCAACTTCATAAATAACAAAATTTATTCATTTCAAATAAAAACACTAACCTAAAATTTTTTGATTTGCATTTTTTAATGTCTATGAAATAAGAACAAAATTTTAATGAGAACCATATACTCAAATTATTTCAGTTTGGGCCAACACTTACTCCTTGTGTTTAGAAAAATACAGCCCAATTCATGATGCCATCTGGTAGGGAGTAAGGTGCATGGTAAGCCACATTATATATTCCAGGTTACTGTGATAAATTGCTACATGAGAATCTAAGAGGAAACTCACTTTCCCTTGGGGTATATGCTTACTACTTTAGTATTCTTAGACTACGTTTTGATTCTGAAAGTACCATTTCATTTTTGTACCAGAAGTACCAACCAACAAAACTAAAATTAATGTAAATTAGAGGTATTTTATGCTATTAATGACTGACAAAATAGATGAAACAAGTATTTAAAAACAAAACTTGTTTAAAGGTTAGGCATATTCCTATTATTTAAAAGTCCGTCAGAACAAAGTTCAAGTACAGAAATACCTCGGAGATATTGTGGGCTTGGTTCCAGACCATCACCAGAAAGTAAGTCAAATGAAATTTTTGGTTTCCCAGTGTGAATAAAAGTTATACTTGCATTATACTATAGTCTATTAAGTGTGCAATAACATTATGTCTGAAAAAGCAATGTACATACTTTAACTAAAGATGGTTTACTGTTAAAAAATGCTAACATTATTTGAGTTTTCAGTGAGTTGTAATATTTTGTTGATCTTGCCTCAATGTTAATGACTGTAGACTGATCAGGGTACTGGTTGTTGAAGGTTGGGATGGCTGTGGCAATTTCTTGAAATAAGATAACAATGAAGTCTACCTCATCAAATAACACTTCTTTTCTGTAACATGTGATGCTGTTTGATTTCATTTTACTCACAGAAGGTCTTCCTTCAAAATTTGTCAATAGTCTTTTTCTTAAATATTTATTTACCTTTTCCAGAGAGAGAGAAAGAGAGAGAAAGTGAGTAGGGGGAGGAGCAGAAGGAGAGAGGAAGGAAGAGAGAGAGAATCTCAAGCAGACCATACTGAGCATGGAACCCAACACAGGGCTTGATCTCAGGACCCTGAGGTCATGACCTTAGCCAACATCAAGAGTTGAATGTTCCATCAACTGGAATTCTAAAAATCAGCAGGCTTGGTTTTGGGAGAGGCAGAGGGGATAAGAAACTGAGTCCCCACCCTAAAAGAGAGAGCAAAACCAACAGTACCATTAAGATCAGCATAGAAACGGCAATTTCAAAAACTGGGATATACAGGAAGATGTATTTACTAATCTCAGAGTATGTGCTGGAGAGGCAGGGATCTCTGGGACACTACTCTAAGAACCAAATAGCTGGTGGGCAGCATTTCCCTCCCCTACCTCCCAGCTAAACACAAAGATGTGTGTTGGAACCCGTACAGTATTAACACTCTCCATCTACACTGCTAACAGCAGCACTCTGCCCCTGTGTTCTCTGGGGATGCACCTCCTCCAACAAGCTCTTTGCCCTTGGCAAGAGTTTGTCCAAAGAGGTGCCACAAGCCTGGCAGGGTACAAGCAGCCCTGAGAGGGGATGGCACAACTCCAAAGTGATTCCTGCCCCAGTGAGAGGGGAAGATAACCATACACACCAATTTCACTAGGCCTCAGCAGTGGGCTGGGGCAAACCTGTGCCCAACAACAAAAGCCTCTCAGGCGGTAACACATGGAAAATACTTTGCAGTTTATTGTTATGCAATTATGGCAAAAGTTTGGTCTCACTCAACTCAAGCCCAAGAGAGCCCCATACTAGCCCACTAATAACACAGGGACAAACCCTGCCCATAACAGACAAACCATTGCAGGTGACTGGACTGAAAACAAATTCAACTCAGCCACAACTTGGGCACACATAATCACATAGAAGATACCCCTGAAGTGCCACATTTTGGTGACCAGGGGACATTGCACTACAGGGAACCACATAACTTCTTTTTCATAAGGCCACTACTTTTAACATAGGAGACACAGCTGACTTTCATAACACTTAGAAACAGACACATAGAGTTAGACAAAATGAGAAGATAAAGGAATATGCCCCAAGTGAAAGAACAGAAAATCATAGCAAGAGAACTAAATGAAATGGAGATAAGCAATATGCCTGATAATTTAAAGTAATAAAGATACCACTGGACTTGAGAAAAGAGTGAACAACTTGAGTGAGAACTGTCAACAAAGAGATAGAAAGCATAAATAGAGATGAAGAATTCAATAACTGAAATTAAAAACACATGAGAGAGAATAAATAGAGTGGAGGAAGCAGAAGAATAGGTCAGTGACCCAGAGGACAAAGTAATAGAAAGCAATCAACCCTAACAGGAGAAAGAAGAGAGAGAAAAGAGGGCAGAAAATTTATTTGAAGAAATAAGAGCTGAAAACTTCCTGAATCTGGTGAAGGAAACAGAAAACCAGATCCAGGAGGCACAGAGAATCCCCAACAAAATCAACTGAAGGAGGTCCACATCAAGACACATAGTAATTAAAATAGCAAAAAGTAGTGATATAGAGATAATTTTAAAAGCAGCAGGAGAAAAGAAAGAAGTTAATAAGTTAATATAAGGGAATCCCCATAAGGTTATGAGCTGATTTTTCAACAGAAACTTTGCAGGCCAGAAGTGAGTGGCATAATATGTTCAAAGTGTAAAAGAAAAAAACCTGCAGCCAAGAATACTCTCTCCAGCAAGGTATCATTCAGAATAGGAGGAGAGATAAAAAGTTTCCCAGATAAACAAAAGGTAAAAGAATTCATCACCACTAAACTAGATCTATATGCAATGTTAAAGGGGACTCCTTGAGTAGAAAGAAAAGGCCATAAGCAGGAGTAAGAAAAGTAGGAAGCACAAAAGCAGTAAAATTAAGTATATCTGTAAATATCAGTCAAGAAATTCACAAAAAGGGATGTAAATTATGACACCATATCCCTAAAATGTAGAAGGGAGAGAAGAAAAATTTAGTGCATTGAGAATGGGTTGAAACTTAAGTGATTCCAATTTAATATAGACTACTATATGCATAAAATATTATATATAAACCTAATAATGGTAACCGCAAATCAAAAATTAGTTATAGCTACACAAATAACAAAGAGAATTGAATTCAAGTATGTGACTAAAGAAAGCCAGCAAACCGTGAGAGGAGAGCAAGATTACAAAGGAACAGAGAAGAACTACAAAAACAAACATAAAACAAGTTGAAAAATGGCAATACATACCTTCAATAATTACTTTGGACACAATGCTCCAATCGAAAGACATGGGGTGATAGAATGGATAATAAAGCAAGAACTATATGCTGTGTACAAGAGATTCATTTCAGACCTGAAGACACATGCAGACTGAAAGTGAAGGGATGGAAAAACATCTATCATGCAAATGTAAGTGAAAATAAAGCCAGAGTAGCAACACTTACATCATACAAAATCGACTTTAAAACAAAGACTGTGATAACAGACAAAGGATACTATATAATCATAATGGGAATAATCCAACAAGAATATATGACAATTACAAATATTTTTGCACCCAACATTTGGGAGCAACCAAATAGATAGAGTAGCTAATGACAAACATAAAGTAAATAATTGGTAGTAACACAGTATTATAGGGGACTTTAACACCTTACTTACATCAAAGGATAGATCATCCAAACAGAAAATCAAAAAGGAAGCAGTAGCTTTGAATAACACATTGGGCCAGATGGATCTAAAAGATATAATCAGAACATTTCATCCTAAAACAGCAGAATACACATTCTTTCCAAGTGCATATGGAACATTCTCCGGAACAGATCACATATTAGGACCACAAAATAGGCCTTAGTAAATTAAAAAAGATTGAATTCTATCATGCATCTTTTCTGACAAGAACACTATGGAACTAGAAATCAACCACAGGAAAAAAATCTGGAAAAAAGCACAAATACATGGAGGTTGAATAACATGCTATTAAATAAGGAATGGCTTACCAAGAAATCAAAGAGGAAATTAAAAAAAAATACATGGAGAAAAAAGGAAAACAGAATGGTGGAAAATCTTTGAGATGCAGCAAAAGCTGTTCCAAGAGGGAAGGTTATAGCAATATAGACCTACCTCAAGAAATAAGAAACATCTCAAATAAACAACTTAACATTACATTTAAATAAGCTAGAGAAAGAAGACCAGAACGCAAACTTGTAGAAGGAAGTAAATAATAAATATCAGAACATAAGCAAAATAGAAGTTAAGGAAACAGCAGAACAGATCAATGAACCAGCAGTGGGTTCTTTGAAAAGATCAACAAAATTAATAAACCTAGCCAGACTCATTAAAAGAAAGAGGACTCTAAATCAGAAATGACAGAGGAGAAATAAAAACCAATACCACAGAAATACAAAAAATTAGAAGAGATTATTATGAATAGTTGTATGCCAACAAATTAGACAACCTAAGAAGTGGATAAATTAGTAGAAATGTAACATCCCATAACTAAATTAGGAAGAAATAGAAAATTTGAACAAACCAATCTCTAGCAATGAAATTGAATAGTAATAAACAAAACAAAACAAACAAACAAACAAAAACTCTCCAAAAACCAAAGTCTAGGACAGTGTGATGGCACAGGTGAGTTTAACCAAACATTTAATGAAGAGGTAATATCTACTCTCCTCAAACTATTCCAAAAAATAGAAGAGGAAGGAAAGCTCCCCCAAATTCATTCTGCAAGTCCAGGATTACCATAATACCAAAACCAGACAGTATCACTATAAAAAAAACACTACAGGCCAATATCCCTGATAAACATAGATGCAAAAATCCTCAACAAAATATTAGCAAACGACATGCAACAATACATTACAAAGATTATTCACCATGCTCAGGTGGGATTTATTCTTGGGATGCAAAAATTGTTTTATATATGCAAACCAATCAACTCATACATCACATCAACAAAATGAAGGATTAAAATCATATGATCATTTCAATATACAGAAAAAGCATTTGACAAAGTACAACATTCATTTATAATAAAAACTCTCAAAGTCGGTTTAGAAGAAACATATCTCAACATAATAAAGGTCATATATGAAAAACTCACACCTAACATCAAACTGAATAGTGAAAAGCTGTGAGATTTTCCCCAGGACAAGACAAGGATGTTCACTCTTGGGATGCCTGAGTTGTTCAGATGGTTAAGCATCCGTCTTCAGCTCAGATCATGATCTCTGGGTCCTGGGACCGAGTCATCTTGGGCTCCCTGTTCAGCAGGGATGTCTGCTTCTCCCTCTCCATTTGCTTCTCCCCCTCTCATGCTCTCTTTCTCTCTCTCAAATGAATAATAATAAAAAAAGATGTTCACTCTCACCACTTTTATTCAACAAAGTAATAGCTATAGCAGTCAGAGAAGAAAAACAAATAAAAGCCATCCAAATAGGTAAGGAAGAAGTAAAACTTCCGCTATTTGCAGATGACAAGATATAATATATAGAAAACACCAAAAACTACTAGAACCAATAAAGAATTCAGTAAGTTCACAGGATACAAAATCATGTAGCAATCTCTTGCATTTCTATACACTAATAATGAAGCAACAGAAAGAAAATTTAAGAAAAATTCTATTTAAAAGTGCACCAAAAGGAACAAATACCTAGGAATAAACTTAATCAGGAAAAAAAAAAAAAAAATCAGGAGGTGAAAACTGTAAAACATTGAAGAAAGAAATTGAAGATTACACAACAAATGGAAATACATTCCATGTTCATGGAAGAACAAATATGGTTAAAATGTCCATACTACCCAAAGCAATCTACAGACTTAATGCATTTTTCTAGATTTTTATAGGGATATAAACAGAATTAGAACAATCCTAAAATTTGAATGGAACAAAAAAAGACACTGAATAGCCAAAGCAGTTTTGAAAAAGAAGCTAAAGCTATCACAATTCTGGATTTCAAGTTGTATTACAAAGACGTAGTAATCAAAACAGCATGGCACTGGCAGAAAAATAGACAATGGAGCAGAATAGAAAATCTGGAAATAAACCCACAATTATATGGCCAAAGAATCTTCAAGAAGAAGGCAAGAACATGCACTGGGAAAAGGTCTCTTTGATAAATGGTGTCTGGTAACCGCATGGACAGAATGAAACTGGACCAAACTCTTCTACCATACGCTAAAGTCAACTCGAAGTAGATTAAAGGCCTAAATGTGAGACCTGAAACCATAAAAATCCTAGGAGAGAGCACAGGCAGTAATTTCTCAGACATTGGCTTCAACAACATCTTTCTAGATATGTCTTCTCTCTCTCTCTCTCTTTTTCTAAAATACTTATTTTGGAGAGAGAGAGAGAGTATATGTGGGGGGTGGGGGACAGAAGGAACAGAAAGGGGACAGAAGAGAGAATCTGCAGTGGACTCCATGCTGAGCAAGGAGCCCAATGTGGGGCTCAGTTTCATGATCCTGAGATCACGACCTGAGCCAAAATCAAGAGTCCGATGCAGGGGCCCCTCTAGGCATGTTTCTTTGAGGCAAAAGAAACAAAATAAAAAACTATTAGGATTACATCAAAATAAAAATCTTCTGCACGGCAAAATAAACAATCAACAAAACTAAAGACAACATACTGAATGGAAGAAGATACTTGCGAATGACAAATCTGATTAATAGTATCCAAAATATGTAAAGAACTTATAAAGCTCAACACAAATCAAATAATCTAACTAAAAAAAATGGGCAGGGGGCACTGTGTGGCTCAGTCGGTTAAGCCCCCAGCTCTTGGCTTTCTGCTCAAGTGATGATCTCAGGGTTGTGAGATCCAGCCCTGCATCAGGCTCCATGCTCAGTGCAGAATCTGCTTGGGATTCTCTCCCTCTCCTTCCATCCCTCCCCCTATTCTCTATATAAATAAAATCTTAAAAAAAAAAATAGAAAAAATTAAAAATGGGCAGAAGAAGACATGAACAGACATTTCTCCAAAGAAGACTTACAGACGGCCAGTGGATACATGAGAAGATGCTCAACGTCACTCATCAGGGAGATGCAGATCAAACTCAGAATGGGATATCACCTCACACCTGTCCAAATGGCTAGAATGAAAAAAACAAGAAACAATAAATGTTGCAAAGGATGTGGAGAAAAAGGAACCGTCTTGTACCGTTTGTGGGGATGCAAATTGGTGCAGTCCCACTGTTGGAAGACAGTATGGAGGTTCCTCGAAAAATTAAAAATAGAAATACCCTGTGATCCAGTAATCACACTACTGGATATAGACCCAATGAATATGAAAACATTAATTTGAGAGGATATATGTGCCCCTGTTTACTGCAGCATTGTTTACAGTAGCCAAAGTATGGAAACAACCCAAATGTCCATTGATAGATTAACGGACAAAGAAAAAGCACACACACACACACACACACACACAGTGGAATAGTACTCACCCATAAGAAAGAATGAAATATTCATCTTTTGCAACAACATGGGATGTAGAGATTATAATGTTAAGTGAAATAAGTCAGAGAAAAATAAATATGATTTCACTCATTCGTGGAATCTAAGAAACAAAACAAGGAAAAGCAAAGAACAAAGGAAAAAAGACAAACTAAAAAACTCTTAACTCTAGGGAACAAAACTGTAGTTACCGGGGGGAAGTAGGTGGTGGGGATTAAGAGGATACGTACCATGATGAGCACCAAGTAATGTATATAATTGTTGAATCACTATATTGTAACCTGACACTAACAAAACACTGTATTTAACAGTTAAACTGTGTTTAACTCCTGGAATTAAAATTTTAAGGATTTATTTCTTAAATAATAAGATTTGAAAGTCAAAAGTATTCATTAATTCATGGGTTGCAGAATGGATGTTGTATGAGCAGGCATGAAAACAACATCGCAATAGTAATGTTAAAGATCACAGATCACCGTAACAAACATAATAACAATCTGAAAAGTCTGAAATATTGCAAGAATTACCAAAATATGATGCAGAGACATGAAGTGAGCAAATGCTGTTGGAAAAACGGCACCGATATACTTGCTTATCACAAAACTCTAGTTTGTAAAAAATGCAGTATCTGTGAAGTATAATTAAGACAAGTGCAACAAAAAAAGCCATGCCTACATTTCTCAGAAAAGTTTACATATCTTATCACTCTACGGATACACTTCCATCAAACTACAGCAATTGCTTTTACCAAGATCCTCTAATTGTCAACTAAAAAAAAAAAAAAGTGTATTTTCATTATTTAAGGTGATAACCATACTTTATCTTGAAATTATCTCCTTTTGTTTCTTCCACTTTCTCTACCTAGAGTGCTTTTCTACCCTAATGTTCTTTTGCTTCTACCCATAATATACTCAAGACCTTTAGTTACACAATTTGTCACTCTAATGTGTGATAACTAGACAGAGCCAGAGGGAATGGAGATGAAGAACATTTACATAGGCTTATTCTACACCTGTGAGGTATTTTATGCTCTTCAAGACTGTGGTCTTCCAGTGTGTGGAGTGCCCATAAGATGTGAGTAAACATGCATTGGGTTCGACAGAAACGTGTGTGTGTGTTTGTGTTAATGAGAACAAGCACAATTGTTATTCGGATAATTCACTGAAATTATTTTTTAAAAATTAATTTTATCTCATCCTTTCAAAATGACCTCTTTTGTATAGTTTTATGATGTAGCTAATAGGTCAGTAATACCCAGCATACGTAATTCTCTTTAATGAAGAATATGACAGGAAATCTAGAGGTCCATCCACTGATAAACAGCCCAGTCAGAGTTAAGAAATCCTCCTCCATGAGGTGAAAGTGGGGGGTGAGGAAGAAAAGACTCTCTTCCCCCAGGGGTCAATCACCTCAAAGCAGATATCAAATCCCCCTGCATTTTTTTTTTTTTACTTATTGTCAGTTTTAATTTTACATTTATTTAAACAATCATTTATTTACTGAGGGAACTACTATATGCCTAATAGCTAGTAGAATCTCTGGTGGGATTCATAATACTAGACAATATTATTTGAATATTTGCTCTGTGTATTAACTCATTTAATATTATTTATTAATAAGTATTAATATTTGCTTTGCATATTAACTCAAAATTCTTATGGGGCTGATTTTATGATTATTAACATTTAAAGACGGAATACATGTGGCAGAGGAAAGGGAAGTAACCAGCCCAAAAGTCGCACAGCCAGCCTGCGGTTAGTTGTACAAGGACTGGACTCAGGCAGTCTGACTCTAGAACCTTCCTCTTTGCTTGTATAATACTGTTAACATATGATTCGTATTTCCTGAACAAAGGAATGAATAAAACTTACTCAAACTGAAAAATAATTTAAATGTCCCAAGTCATAAAAAGAAATGTAAGTTTCACTGAAAAATCTCACCCTTGTTTTTCTTGAAAATGTGGCATCTTTTCTTCTATCTCATCTCTAGTGTCTACATATTTTACAATTTCATCTGGTCCTTTTTCTAGTGATTTCCATCTTTGATTTCTCTTCTGTAATAGGTAAAAATAGGTTACTTTGCAAATCATGGAAATTTTAATTTTGTGGATTAAAATTAGTTGTGTATCAACATAATGTAAATAACGAAGACTCATTTAAAAATACACCTTTTTTAACATTAAGAATTTACAAATTATTAGTGAGTCTAACATACTATTGCACAGCTACCATTTTTAAGGCAAAATATTAATAATGATAATTGTGGATTTTTATCTTGTGTGATAGGTAGAAGGTAGCATTAGTACTAAGAAACAGGAGACACTTCTAAGTGCACAGTTCAAATGATTGTAATAACATTTTATTACTTTTGATGTAAGAAATTTTAAACTCTAAGTGGTTGTCAATAAGTTATATCAATGTGAAACACTGAGATTTTTTAAAAAAATTAATATTCAAGTTCAGTGGCTGTAATTCCTGTACTTAAGATATTTATGCATACTATCATCAGATGTTTGTTATTGTGTTAGTTTTATAAACTATCAACATGATAACTGCTTCCCTTGTACGTTCCTATGAAAAAAAGTTCTCATAAAAATTTGGTCTTAGGTTTTTATTTTAAAAAATCAGCTCTGTTAAAAAGTATTATCTATTCTTATTATTCTTAGATTTATTTTATTTAGATTTACAACAGGACAAATAGAAATACAATAGAAAATTCAAGATGGATATAGCACCTCACGAAATGTAAATGGGTGAGGAAGATGGCAGCAACTATCAAAACATTCCTGGCATAAGTGATATTCTGTACATTTGGTACACCTAAAAATACAAAGAACAAGACATACAAGAAAAAAAAATCCAATTATTTTGATGGTTTTGGTGAACAATTCCTGCCAAAATTCCCTCAGAACTAGGCAAATAGGACAAAAGCCCAAATTATCTCATCCATATTAGCTTCCCACTGCTACTGTAACAAATTAAAACAAATTTAGCAGCTTAAACAACACAAGTTTATTATTTCATAGTTTTGTAGGCTAGAAGTCTGACATGGGTCTCAAGGGACTAAAATCCAGGGGTTGGCAGGATTGTATTTGTTTCCGGAGGTTCCACAAGGGAGGTGTCTCCTTGCCTTTCCATTTTCTAGAGTCTCTCTACCTTCCTGGGCTTAGCTTGTGGCCTCTTACTCCGTCTTCAGTGCAGGCAACGCTTTGTCTCTCTGGGCCTTTCTTCCATAGTCGTATTTCCCTCTGACTCTCTTTTTGCCTCCCCTTCCACTCTTAACAACCTTAGTGATGACACTGGGTCTGGACCATCAAGAATATTATGTCAAGGGCAGGCATTCAGCACTCTTAATTACATCTGCAACTTGAATTTCTCTACGACATGTAACTTAAGATACATGTTCTGAGCATGAGGACGCAGACATATCTGAGAGGCATTATTTGTCTATGCGCATCCGTTTGATTTGTTCCCACTACCTTAGCTTTCATTTCTTTCTCTCTCTAAATTCCTACAGGATTTATAGCCTATTAGATATTCTATCATTTGATTATCCAGTGTTTTCAAATGTTTCATAAAGAATTGTACTTAGAATACTTCTTGAAAACGGGAATTCTATTCCCTCTCTTCCCTCACATAATTTACTCTCAGAGAGCGTGCGGGGCAGTGAGCAGGAAGCACAACAGTGCAGAATGCCCGTGTTTGGAGCAATGCTTGTGCTACCAGAGCATGCGGATTGCTGAGAGCTGAAGTCGATCAAGGCCTGAAGGACTCAGGAAAAGTTTTTATGCCCCCAACCCCAGCCATGCGCTCAACTGCCTAAACAAATTTAGACAGAGGCCTGGTCCAGAAAGCAGCTCTCACCCGAGATAGCTACAAGAGTATGGGCTGTGTCTGGTGAGCTGGACGGAGCTCCACAGGGCCTGTTTCCTCAGATTCCTCTGTGTCCTGTTGTTTCTGCGTGGCGTGGCACACGCTTGCTGTTCTTGTCTTCTCACGGGTTGTCCCCTTTCCCTTTGAAGCCCCGGACCCTTACTCCCTCTTCTTAGCTCAGGCTTATAGGCCTCAACTGCTTGTCTCTGAAACTTTCATGCCAATGTGAGGCTCCCACATGAACAGATTTAAAATGTTTTTCTTCTATTAATCTATCTTATGCCAGTTAAATTAATAACTAACTAAAAGAAGCTAGAAAGGTATAGATAACCTTTTCCTCCTGTGCAAGACGGAGCAAGAAGAATCACGCACAAAGCCAGAAAGCGCAGTCGAAAGCTCGGAATAATGATGGAGCGTGCGATCAGTAACGAAATACATGCAAGAAAGATTCAAAATAGTCCACTAGAGCCACATACAAATCATCTGAAGAACAGGCGATAACGAAGACTGAGAATTTTACAACGTGCCGCTTCCTGCCCTCGTCCCCCACCGCTGTTCCTCCCAGTCCTCTCTCACGTTAGCGCCTGTTTGGATCCACGCCTCCTGAAAACAACAGCTGTGAAAACCGAAGATCGAGTCCTTCCTCCTTCTAGATTCTATTTAACCAACGGTCCTGACACTAGCTGAACACTCACCAAGCCTCTACAAAAGTTCTACCCTCTTCCTCAATTTAGAAGGCTCCTTTGGAGACTTCTCAGGCCAGTCATTTTCCAGTAAAGACTTTTACTTATAATCATCCAGTTGATTTTATTCTACGTGACACATAGAGGAAACAAAGAACACTTCAAAACAGAAAAGTTATCATTTTTTGATAGGAGTGACAAAAAAAGTTTTATGGTTTTATAAGAGGGTTCTGAAAATATATTAATTGGGCTCATCATAATGTATTTCTAGGAAGACTGAAAAAAAGAATATATTTTCTTTACAGTTAAGTTGAAATTTTAATTAAAACACAAATTTCCCAAGCATAGCAGTTAATTGATGTTTTAGTGTGGCAATTGTGGGAAAGTTTGGGGATTACTTACAAAGTAATAAAAATTGTTTTCTCTAATATTTATCTTATTGTTGTTGAGGTAGAGGATTAAAGAAAAAAACAACTTATACTCATTGCAATTTCAAGTTTGGGATACTTGAGTAACTATTCTGTCAATCTAGTCAGTGCCCCTAGCTCAGTCCTAGGAGTGTTTGGTAATGACCTCACTGATGGTTCAAGGAAAGAGAAGGTGAGAGGCCTAGAAGCTGAGGGCTCTGAATTGGGAAACTCATTTAGGTCTATGTCCGGATCTTCCGAGACAGGGTGCTACCTTAGACTCTCTAAGACTGGAGAACAAAGCCAGGATTTTTGTGTAAGTGAAGAAAATAAAACAGAATTTTCGAGGTCCTGGGCTGACATAAACCACCAGCCTGGAAATCCTACATAAGCAGCCATCACTTAAGGCAAACACACTGTCTGCAGAAGGAAGGAGGCGGTCTAAGTGATCAGTGCCCCAATGCTCCAAGTTTGCTGAAGTTAAAAAAGAAAAAGTTAGAATACACGTTTATAATCTTACTGCTGACACTTACCTATAACATTTCCCTTCCACTGGAAACTGTCTACAGTTATTACAGGGAATTCCAAGGTGTTTGTCCAGTCGCTCTTTTTCCGCTGCAGTCACAAGTTTGCTAGAGTTTTTGAATTCTTCTAAAATCAGTTTTAATGGTGCAAACTCTTTCCTACACAGAGGACATTTCAACACAGAAGTGTCTGAAGTCATATCCTGATAATTAGCTAGGATCTTCATGCATTTTATATGAATGCTATTGCCACAGCCAAACCTGTTTGAAATAAAATTTGACATTTGCATACATCAAAGTTATATACATAAATATAACATTCTGCACTACCACCTTTATTTCCCATAAAAACAGATTCTGAACTGATTTTCCAGATATAGCTTGATTATGCACATCAACACTATCTTACCTACCTAATCTATTATCTTTAATTAATACATTAGAATTCCTAACAAATTTTCTCTCATTCCAATGAAATGGTGGTTTAAACAATTTTGCATCATTAAAATATTTTTCATTTTTTTAAAGATTTTATTTTATTTTATTTTTTTAAAGATTTTATTTATTTATCTGACAGACAGAGATCACAAGGAGGCAGAGAGGCAGGCGGGGGCGGGGGGAAGCAGGCTCCCCGCTGAGCAGAGATCCCGACGCGGGGCTCGATCCCAGGACCCCGGGATCACGACCCGAGCCGAAGGCAGAGGCCCAACCCACTAATCTCTACACCCAGTGTGGGGCTTGAAACCACAGCCCTGAGATCAAGAGTTGCACGCTGCATTGACTGAGCCAGCCAGGGGCCCCAATATTACTCATTTTAAAAGTGAGAATAAATGTAATCTTAACAAAAGGAAAATTGTAACAGTAATTATCGTTTTTTAAATAAAAAGCCTCATTGAGAGCAGGGGTACCACCTCATTTTTCTAGAAATCACACAATATGTGGTTGTACCTGGCAAATATCTATCGAGAGAAATAATACTTTGAGAAATAGTTAATAATTTAAAAATATAAAATAGAAGCACCCAAATGAAAAACTACCTGGATGAAAATTTTGGCCAATAATCAGGAGTAAGAAAATGAAAAATTTAATAAGAAATGGTTGCCCAAATATTCAAGTCCAGTTTTGCAGGGCCTCAGAGAATAGTATGAACACGACACTCTTAATAAGTGTTTGTGTATAGGTAAACATTTCAATTACTTAGGTTTAAAGATAAAATTTTGACACACTGAAAAGAATTTTTATAATATTAAAGTACTATCTCTACTCTCAGAAAATTCTTTGTAAATGGTCTAAGCCATGGTATCTATTCATGTGTATAAAATAAAAATTTGAAAATTATCCTACTTTAATAACTTAAAATGGAAAGAGGAATAAAGCAGAGTTTAGTCTTTATTCTCACCCTTTATAATGTAGCCTAGAAATACTTAGAATAAGAACAGGACCTCTTACAACAGATATGTTAGGAAGCAAAAGGCCGACTAAATATCAATTAAGCAAAAGATAAAGCTTTTTGTTGTTTCTCTATCAACATGTCTCGTAACAATCAATTACAAACATCTTAACTTACAATTTTTTTCCTAAGATCTAAATACCCAAAGGAAAAGCACGCAGAAAGCTGGGAAGATGCAGAGTAGGAGAACCCGAAGCTCACCTTGTTCGGACACAGTGCTGACATCCACACTAACATAAACACATCAGTGCCATTAACTCGGAAACAACCCGAAGACGGGCAGAACAGACTGTTCACGTTAATCACGGAGTGAGAGCAACATCAGAAAGTGGAAGAGGAGCAGAGATACAGTCAGGAACTAAACCCATGGGGAGACCAACCACCAATGGGAGGGATACCACAAGCATGGAGAAGTGGAAGCGTCAGACCTCACAAGGGTATCCAAGGCCCAGGCAGTCTGCATTGAGAAGACAAGTCCCCATAACATTTGGCTTTGAAACCAGTAGGCTTAACAGCACCAGTTTTTACAATCACTGGGGCTTCACTCCAGGAGAGCCAGAGGGCAAAAGGAAACTGAGTCTCCACCCTTAAAGAGCCATCATAACATATAACCAAGCTGGGACACAGCATAAAAGCAGTAGTTGAAAAGCACCTGGGGTATCATGGAGATTTATTTACTAATTTCAGAGCGTGCCCCAGAGGGACAAGAATCATTAGGAAACTTCTCCAAGAACTAAAGAGCTAATGGGTGTCATTTCTATCCTCCCCCATCCCATAGGCTAGACAGCTGGATGCTTTTTGGAGCCAGCGCAAACTCTCCCCACCTATTTTGCTGTCACAATGCTTCCGCCTCCATATTACTCTGTGGGGCCACGCCAACTTGCCCCATTAACAAGTACCCCAAAAAAGTAGCTGTTGGAATAACACACTCTGCAAGCAGTCTGGGCAGGGACCAGCACCACTCCAAAGTGATTCCTGCCCTAGGGAGGAGAGGAGGGGAGAATACTTACACACACCAGTGCACACAGTCCCTGTAGCCAAACCTTATAGCTGGCAGCTCAGAGACGGCCCTGCCCATCAGTGCAGTTGCAGCACTGGCACACAGACTGAGGGTAGGCATGTTGTCTGACTTCCGGCCTCATCCACCCATGAAAGCCTCTCAGGGGACAAGGCAGGGAGAGCAGGCTGCATACAGATCAGTGTGATGACAGTCACAACGGGGACTGGAAGTAGGCATGTGTTCTGGTGTCTGGCTCCATATACCAATGAAAGCCTCTCAGGAGACAACACAGGAGAGTGCCCTGCAGTTCAGTGTCCTGCAGCCCCAACAGACAGGATGAGGACAAGCATCCAGTGTGACCACTAATACGGCATGACTAAAAGCCTAGTGCTTTCAGATGAGTTCAAACTTCAGCGACCAACTTAGATATACATTTATTTAGACTTTTATATGCATAAGATGCTATACGTGAACCTAATGGCAACCATGCATTAAAAAGAAACTACACATGATATAGAAAAAATGAAGAGAAAAGAATCCAAGCATAACACAAAAGGAAGCCACCAAACCACAATGGAAGAGAGCAAGAGAAGAAGAAAGGAACAGAGAACTATGAAGACAACCATAAAACAAGCAGCAAAATGGCAATAAGTATATACATATCAAAAATTACTTTAAATGTAAATGAAATAAATGTTCCAATCAAAAGATGGTGAGTAAATGGATTAAAAAAAAGACTCATCTACATGGTAAGTTCAAGAGACTCACTTCAGACCTAAAGATATATGCAGACTGAAAATGAAGAGATGGAAAACCACTTACCATGCAAATGAAAGTGAAAAGAAAGCCAGGGTAGCAATAGTTACATTACAAAATAGACTTTAAAACAAAGACTGTAACAAGAGAAAAAGGACATTACGTAATGATAAAGGGAACAACCCAACAAAAGGATAAAACAACTGTAAATATTTTTGCTCTCAACATGGAAGCAGTAAATAAAGGAACTATGAACAGACTTCAGGGAAAAAGCTGACAGTGATACAGTAATAGTAAGGGCCATTAATAACCCGCTTACATCAATGAATTAGTCAGCCAGATGGAAAATCAACAAGGAAATAGTGGATTTCAGTGACACATTGGGCCAGACGGACCTAATAGATATTCAGAATATTCTATCCAAAAACAATAGAATATACAGTCTTTTCAAGTGCACATGGAACAATGTCCAGAATAGGTTGCATGTTAGGCCACAAACAAGTCTCAATAAATTAAAAAATACTGAAATCATATCATGCATGTTTTCTGACCGTAACAATATGAAATTAGAAATGAAACAGAAGAAAAAATCTGGACAGAACACAAATAAATGGAGGTTAAATAACATGCTACTAAACATTGAGTGGGTTAACCAAAATATAAAAGAGGAAATAAAAAATGCATGGAGACAAATGAAAATGAAAACACAATGGTCCAAAATCTTTCAAATAAAGCAAAAGCTGATCAAAGAGGGAAATTTATAACAATACAGACACACCTCAAAAAGCAAGAAAGATCTCAAACAAACTTTATAGTTAAAGGAGCTAGAAAAAGAACAAATCCCAAAGCCAGCAGAAGAAAGGAAGTAATAAAGATTAAAGTAGAAAGAAATGGAGACAAAAAAAAAAAAAATCAAAACAACAACAACAAAGCCCTCCTCAAACAATAGATCAATGAAACGAGGAGCTGGTTCTTTGAAAAGATCAATAAAATTGATAAACTTTTCACCAGACTCATCAAGAAAAAGAGAGAGGACTCAAATAAATAAAATCAGATATGAAGAAGGAAAAAAAAAAAAAAACAACCAATGGCACAGAAATACAAAGAATTATAAAAGAATGTTATGAAAAATTGTATGCCAACAAATTGGGCAATGTTGAAGGAATGGAAACATTCCTAGAAACATAACACCTTCCAAAACTGAATTTACTTCCAGTAAGAAATAGAAAATTTGAACAGATCAATTACTAGCAAGGAAATTCAATCAGTAATCAAAAAACTCCCAAGAAAAGTCTAGGACCAGATGGCTTCACAGGTTGAATTCTACCAAACATTTAAAGAGGAGGAAATATCTATTCTTCTCAAACTATTCCAAAAAACAGAAGAGAAAAGAAAGCTTCCAAATTCATTTTACAAGGCCAGCATCACCCTGACACTAGGTAAAGATACTATAAAAAGAGAGAAGTACAGGCCAATCTCTATGATGAATATAGATGCAAAAATTCTCACCAAAATATTAGCAAACAAAATCAAACAATACGTTAAAAAAATGATTCATCACAACCAAGTGGGGTTTATTCCAGGGATACAAGTGTGGTTTGATGTTCATACATCAATCAACATGATATATCACATTAACAAGAGTTAGGACAAAATAATCATCTCAATAGATGCAGAAAAAGATTTGACAAAGTACGACACACATTCATGATAAAAACTCAAAAAAATAGGTTTGGAGGTAACATTTCTCAACATAATAAAGGCCATATATGAAAAAACCACACTGAAATCACACTCAATAGTGAAAAACTAAGAGCTCTTCCTCTACGATCGAGAACAAGACAGGGATATCCACGGTCACTACTTTGATGCAGCACAGCATTGAGAGCCCCAGCCACAGCAATCTGCCTAAAAATAAATATATGACATCAAATTCGTAAAGAGGTAAAACATTTAGCATTTGCAGATGACATAATATTATACAGAGAGAACCTTTCACACTCCACCAAAAAATACTAGAATGAATAAAATTCAGTAAGGTCACAGGATACAAAATCAATGTATAGAAATCAGTTGCATTTCTCTGTAGGAATGATGAAGTCGCAGGAAGTGACATTAAGAAAACAATCCCACTTATAATTGCATAAAAAGAACAAAATACTCAGGAATAAATTTAACCAAGGAGTGAAAGATCTGTACTTTGGAAACTATAAAACACTGAATAAAGAAATGAAAGATGACACAACAAATGGAAAGGTAGTCCACATTCTAGGATCAAAAGAATTAATACTATTAAAATGTTCACACTTCTCAAAGCAGTCTACAGAGTCAATGTAATTTCTATCAGAATACAAACAACATTTTTCACAGAACTGGAACAAATAATCCTAAAATTTGTATGGAACCACAAAAGACCTCAAATTGCGAAAGCAAACTTGAGAAGGTAAAAAAAGGCTGGAGGTATTAAAATTCCAAATGTGAAGATATGAACAAAGCTAAAGTACTCAAAACGGTATAATACTGGCACAAAAACAGACATACAGATCAATAGAACAGAAGAGAGAGCCCAAAAATAAACCCACACTTATATGGTTAATTAATCTAAAACAAAGGAGGCAAGAATATACAATGAGGAAAAACCCAGTTTTTTCAATAAACGGTGCTGGGAAATCCAGACAGCTATAGGCAAAAGAATAAAACTGGACCCGTGGGTTAAAGACCTAAATGTGAAATCTGAAACCATAAAAATCCCCAAAGAAAACATACAGTAATTTCTTTGACATTATAAAATCATTTTTCTAGACATGTCTCCTCAGGCAAGGGAAGCAAATGCAAAATTAAACTATTGGGACTACATAAAAATCAAATGCTTTTTGCACAGCAAAGGAAACCATCAACAAAACCAAAAGGCAACCTACTGAATGGGGGAAGATGTTTGCAAGTGGTATATCAGATAAGGGTTAATATCCAAAATATACAAAAAACTTACACAAGTCAACACCAACCCCCCACAAATAATCTGATTAGAAGTGGGCAGAGGATCTGGATAGACATTTTTCCAAAGCAGTGATAGAGACGGTTGACAGACACACGAAGAGATGGTCAAGATCACAAACCATCAGGGAAATGCACATCGAAACCACAATGAGACGCCAGTTGACACCTGTCTGAGTGTCCGAAACACACACACACACGCAGGAAATAACAGGTGCTGGTGAGGGTGTGGAGAAAGAGGAACCTTCGTACACACTGGAAATGCAAATTTGTGTAGCCGTCCTGTCCTGGAAAGCAGTATGGAGGTTCTTCAAAAAATTAAATATAGAATTACCTTGACTTTGTAATTCCACTGAAGGTAATTTACTGAAGGAAAACAAAAACATGGATTCGAGAAATAACATACCTCTACGCTTACTGCAGCATATTTACAATACCCAAGTTACTAAAGCGACTCCAGCGTCCGTCAGTAGACAGTGGATAACGAAGCTGCGGCAAACACACACACACACAGAATGGAATGTGACTCGACACAGGAAGGAGTGAGACTTGCCATTTGCAACAACATGGATTAAACTAGAGGGCAGGTTCCTAAGTGAAGTCAGTCAGTCAGAGAAAGACAAATACCGTATGATTTCATGCATATGTGGAATTTAAGAAATAAAACAAATGAACAAAGAAAAAAGAAGACAAGCAAAATACCAGACTCTTTTTTCCTAAAAAGATATTAATTAGTTAATTTATTTATTTTTGAGAGAGAGAGAGGGAGAGAGAATGAGTGGGGAGGGAGAAACAGACTCCCTGCTGAGCATCCCTCCCCACCCCCAAAATGGGACTTGATCTCAGGACCCTGGGATCATGACCTGAGCTGAAGGCAGACGCAAAAGCCACTGAGTCATCCAGGGGCCCAAAATACCAGACTCTTAAATACAGAGAGGACATGGGCGGTTGTCGGGGGGAGGTGAGTCGGGGCATGGGCGAAACAGACGAAGGGATTAAGAATCCCCTGATCTTGAGGAGTGCTAAGCCATGCACAGACTGTGGGTCATTACACTGTACACCTGAAACCAACACGATGCTATGTTTCAGTCTTACTTCAACAGAAAAGAGGGAAAAAAGACATGTCACCTGCAAAACGTGACAGGAAGCTTTTTCTCTAAAAGCCCTTCTTGACAAATTGGGCAGATATCATCTGAATCAATTTCCTTCTGTTTCATGTGGCCGTCTTCTTCGGGACGCACAGTTTCATCAACAGTTTCTTGTTGAGGAGTTTGAACTCGATGTATCCCTCGAAGCAAGTCACTGATTTCTCCTTCCACGAGACCTAACTGCAAAGCAGCTAGTGAAAAATTCCAAAGTATTAAAATTCAATGGCAAAATTGGAGACACAGAAAAGTAATAATTTATGCTAAAAATTAGAATTTTCTTTCAAATATCAGAAAGATAGTTTTGATTGAATTATTATACCTGCATTTACCACTTTTTGTATTTTTTCAGAAACAAAAGGTCACAAAAGAGTCACTTATAAAAAGAATGGAAGTTGTCTTTTTTTCTTGTAACTGAGAAGAGTCAGTGCAAATACTGCACTTTATAAAGGTTTTGCATCAATTATATGATAGGGCTCATCCTTGGATCGGTGTTATAATCATGTCCTACATTTGATCTGTTCAACGTGTCCGTAAGAATATTTTATGAACATATAATCAGAAGAAATGGGCATAAAAACATAAATGGGAAGCAGGGATATTTGAGTACTTAGTAAAATTAATATTTGTTACGTATAATGAATGAATGGATAACAGGAGAGCAAGACTCAATTAATTGTGTCTACTCTCCTGTCTTGGTTTTGTTTGTACGAGAGTGTCTTGGTAATCCCGTCTGTCACAGATTTGGTGAGTATTCCTCAGGACAATCTATTATGAGCTATGCAGCTTATAACCTTGGGATGTGCATTCTTTAAATTATGAATTTTCTCTATCCTGCTGTCTTTATAAGAAATTATTTTCTAATACATACGGCTTTGATCCTAGATTCTTTATTCTCTGGCCTATCTCAGGCGCTCTTCCTTTTCTCTCTCCTTAACATGTCATAATTCAAATGCCATCTGTTATCCATGCCCCTGAATTCTATTCATTTTATACATCTATTCATTTTACACAAATAAATTTTTAAAATATTTGCAAGATAATGAAAAGGTTCATTTCTCTGGGAAGTCTCCCAATTAAACACTAAAAATACTGAAAACATCACAGGCACATTTCAATACAGAAATCTCTGCTCCGTGTATGAGGTGGGGTGGAGGTGGAATTAACAGGGTAACGTACTCTAATTACCCATTACTTTGGAGGACGAAGGCTATTTGTCACAGAGACAGAGTGACACCTGCACTCTAAAAAAATGGGGAGGAAAACGAAGACCAAAAATTGTGCTTTTGGGAATAAATACTTTGTAGGGCAGCAGAATTACTGAAACATAAAAACTCATAAGAGGAGCT
The DNA here is from genome assembly GCF_002288905.1 of Enhydra lutris kenyoni. NCBI lineage: Eukaryota > Metazoa > Chordata > Mammalia > Carnivora > Mustelidae > Enhydra > Enhydra lutris. The sequence goes on from NW_019154085.1 coordinate 220,194, forward strand.
GGTCATAAACTGTCCTATGAGGCATAATACAAACTGGAAAAGGCAAGGAAGAAACAAGCTCTTCTGAGATAATTTGGAAAAATTAACGTATGAGACCATGAAAGAGTATTCTTTCACAAAGAAGAGCGAGAGAGCTAACCTTATCAGAAGGCAATGGGAGATGTTCAGTTTCATTAACATCAAAGAAAAGTGAAGTGAAATACAAAGGAGGCACAAACACAGAATAAATATTGTTACTGAATAAGCAGTGACAAATAAATGAAATGTTGTTTCCCTTATGTTATTTCTTTTTATATTTACAAAAGTTATATGAAGGCATTTTAGATCTTCTAAGGATATGTTAGATGTATGGGAGAATGAAACTGTTCTCTTATTTAAGTTTACTAGGAATAAATAGATTATAATGAACCTTATATCTGGCATTGTTGCATGTTTTGTATGATAGTCTTTTTTTCTAAAACTATAGAAATATTATTAACATTTCAAAGTATTTCTTTGTATTTTTAAATTATTTTCTTTGGGGACTTAAGTATTTTGTTCATGTCTTTCATTATATGGTTAAGTAATAATATGACCTAAACATGAATCCCAAAGCAAAACTAGCAGAAAATTGATAAATTACTGAAATTGCAATCAACAAAAGTATTTTATTTATTGATTTTTTAAAGATTTACTTCTTTATTTGTCAAAGAAAGAGAGAGAGCAAAAGCCGTGGGAAGGGCAGGCAGAGGGAGAAGCGGGAGCGTGAACTGGGGCTTCATCCCAGGACCCTGGGATCATGACCCGAGCCGAAGGCAGACGCTTAACCTACTGAGCCACCCAGGATCCCAGCAAAGGTATTTTCAAGACCAATTTGGTAATACATGTGGGTGGCAGACATAAAGATATTAATACTTTTAATCTAAAATCCAACTACTGAGACTTTAGGCCAAAGATACAATTGGAAGAAGAGAAAATGTCATGTACAAAGAATATAACAAGTAGTTAGAAATAAATTAAATGACTAACAATAGAAGAATGTTAACTAAATTCTGATATACGATATTCAGTGAAATAATGTTAGCCATCGATGACTTTAATTACAGAGATTACATAGCATTGAAAATGTTTATTAAGTATCAGTGTGTGATGAAGGCAGAAGACAGAATTCCCATGGAGTATTAGGCAGACATAAATACAAACTCAAAAAGGAAGTAAGAAAGCATAAAAGGGTTTTAGAATTACAAAAAATTTCCTTAAATGTGGTTCTTATTTTATCTGCACATATTTAATTAAAAAAGGAACAGATGACATTTACTAGACAAAAAGAAAAAGAGAAAAGGGAGGAGAAGAGAAGAGCTCAAAAAGTCTGGTTTACACTTTGCTTCTGTCTGCTGTTAGCACTGAAACTTTTAGAATCTCCATTATAAAAGAAGAGGGGAGTTGAATAAACTAAGTTTCTCTAATGCCAACATTTACAAAATGAAGAGAAGGATAAATTTTGACTCTTAGTTATTTGTCCCTCAGTCCCTGTTAAAAAGTAAACTATCAAAGGAAAAAATAGAACTATTAGGTGATAAACACAGGTTTGGCCTGATAGAAAAAACTGGTATCTTTATTATAAAATTCCTGGGTAATCATCTTTGTAAATCTTCAAAAAAAGTCTCATGTTTTTGATATGCAGGACTAGCATACAAATAATTGTTTCCTGATATGTTTTAGAAGAATCTAGGAATGATATTCAAAACACTCTTCCCCCATTACTCCTAACCATCTCCTCCATTAGTACATACTTTACATAATCTTAATAAATATTTATAGTCTCCTTTAAGGTATTTTAATTTTCATATATGTTTGCTCTAGCTTTCATTTAAATTATAAATTTTGTTGATGTGCAAATAGGATTTTCTCAATGTTGATTAAAACTTCTTTTAAATATAAAAGATATGCAAGATCTTTTAGTAGGAAGTATCCATTTTTCAAAATTAATGTATAGGGTTAAACATTTAAAGAATTCCCTATTGTAGACCAATATTTATAAAAAGAACAAAACATGGTTTCTGTCTTCAAGACATACAAAGGATAACACAATATAAGTATTACGCTGGTCCATATGAAATCGCTATTTTTGTAAATGAAAAAATCCATAAATGTTAGTGTTCATATGTTTTGATTTATAAAAAGTACCTAGCAGAGGCTCCTGGCTAATACACAGCACGATAACTCCTTGCCAAGGTCAGTGGTGTAGAGCTGCACCGTCTAATAGCGTAGCCAGCCATTAGCCACATGTGGCTACTGAGCACTTGAAATGTGGCTCATGTGACTGAAAAACTAAATTTTTAATTCTGTTTCATTTAAATTTAAGTTGAAAACTGCTAATTGATAGTTACTAAAAAGTTTGTAAGTATGTTTGTAACAATTCAGGTATCACATGAATCTTTTCTCCAACTGACTACTTTTTGAAATCTAAATGCCGATAAATTATTTCGGATGAAAACATAGTATCTGAGATGAGATGCTCTGTATGTATAAAATACACACTGGACTTTGAGGACAGTATAAAAAAATCGCATAATTCTTACACTTATGTTGATATGACAATATTTTGATGCATTGGATTAAATTAACATATTAAAATTAATTTTCCCTGTTTCTTCTTATTTTTTGTAGTACAGCTACTAGAAAATTACACATGTGGTTTACATCCCGTTTCTGTTGGACAGCACTGGCACAGAAGCTCGTGAAAATGATATGTCAAACAGCGGGGAGATGAAATAAGACTGGGAGAGGACGTGAATATTTGACTTCAGGTGGATATAGATCGAAGAAATAGAAAACAATATGTATGATATTACAGAAATTAATCATTGTGTATGAAGGGATTGGAGAGAAGACCAAGTAGAGAATTAAGTCTCCAATGTGAAGGAGGCAGCAGCAAAGTGCGGGCAATGAAAAGGGGCTACGAGGAATGCGACACTGGGCTCGAGAGGACGGACAAACGTGCGGACGGAGAGACAGAACACAGCTGAGAAGAAGGGAGGATGTCACGTAAGCAGGATTTAAGAGTGATAGAGATATGAGGGAAGAAATTAAGAGAGGAAAGATCAGGAGAACCCCTGGTTTCTAGTTTTGGAGACTAAAGAGAGAAAGCTAACATATGAGGTAGGGAATAAAGACGGGAGCACAAATGGGGAGAAATTTGGAATTTAAAATGCCTGTGGGTCTTGCAAAACTGAGGTGCCCTGAAGTCAGCTGGAGATACTGCTCTGTTGAGAAGATGTTGAAATCACTACTAGAGAGGTAACAGCAGCCATAGAAAATGGGGGACATTTCTAAAAGAATGTGTAAAGTGGGAGAAGAGTACAAAAGAAAAATGCACATGAAACAGTAATATTAATTTATTATCTAGTACAACTTTTAAATGTTTATTATAATTGTACTTATATGATAGTTGGGAGGAATTAAACTTGGCTAAGTAAAACCAATACTCTTAGAACTAAAAAACTGAAAACTGATTATTACTTTATTATCACTATAAACATTCACTAATAAATTTTAAAATGTTATTGCAATTCTTAGGTGGGTCTATGATAGGCCAAATAACCACATGACTACAGGAGCAAGTCCCTAACAACAACAACTTTTTTTATAAAATCTACAAATCGAAATGACCTGTAACAAAATTATTTTTCCTTCTCTTTTAATTCTGAGGACTCCAGAACTTAAAGTTATACAACTATATGCTAGACTCTAAACTCAATTTCAGTACTGACATAAAACTATTTTATTCTTAAAAATATATATTTATAGATTTTTAAATATATCTATATATATATATTTGCATACAAATCTCAGTCAGTAGACCTTTTTAATGAAATCATGTACCATGTCAATTGTCTATTGATGGGATCTAAAAATTACATTTCTTATTTTTCCTGTAATTAAAATAATTTTAAATACAGAAATCACGTGAATCTTTGCTTAGAACACACGAGGGAATATTGCCCTCAGAATAACTGACCATTGTTTCACCCTTTTTTAAATAAAATGCCACTGAATTTGAAATGACATATAAAGTTACATTTTTTAATTAAGGAAGAAAAATGTTCAACTGTCTTAAATGTAACAAACGGAGCCATAGCTAGTTGTCAGACTGTCTAGAAAAATAATTTGTTAAATTTAGACTATGTCCAAACAAAAAATCATCAAAATTGTTAACTTCAAAAAATAAAAGAAAAAAACACAACTTACATTCATGAGTCCTTGGAAGTTTGAATTTTTTCAACAAGACCCTAATATTCACAGACAGAAAACCAAAATAAAACATTTATTTCTGACACAACTGAAAAATAAACATTTTGTTCTAATCTTAAAACAGAAATAGCATTATAAAATTTATAAATAAACTTAATACTCATCAGTTTTCTGTTATAATAGTAGTTAAATATGTTAACTATACTGAGATTAAAAAAAACTCATGCAAAAGATAGTAAATACATGTTTTACAGTCAGCATATGTGAAAAAAGTATGATAAATGAAAATAAAAGACATTTATAAAAGAGATTTGTCAGAGGGAGTCCACACATTTCTTCAGGACATGTGCTTGCTCACAGAGACAGGTCAGTGAGGGACTGAGGTATTCATAGTACTTCCTTTAAGCTGCTCTACAAGTTGCTTACTCCTGAAAATGGAATAATTTTCTGAAGCATACCAAATGACTGTTTTCCTCCATATACGACTTTAATGTATGACAATAAAAATACTTCAAATATCACCAATTAAAATGGAATATGACTTTTTTCAAAAGTGAGAAATACATATGAAATTCTTACATAGATATATTAAACACACTCTGTATATTAAATACTTGAATCATATTTCCATTTAGTTTGGTATATTTTTAGTTTATATATATATTTATTTTATTTATTTTTAAAGATTTTATTTATTTGACAGACAGAGATCAAGCAGGCAGAGAGGCAGGCAGAGAGAGAGGGGGAGCAGGCTCCTCACCGAGCAGAGAGTCCATTGTGGGGCTTGATCCCAGGACCCTGAGATCATGACCTGAGCCAAAGGCAGAGGCTTTAACCCACTGAGCCACCCAGGCACCCCTGGTATATATATTTTTAAAAAATGAGTTACATTACATAAAAATGAGAACAGAGAGCCCTTGCCCTGAGGAAGCTAGCACTAAAAACAAAAAAATGAAAAAAACCTATTTTAATAAATGTAATTTATTATTTTTAATAATAAAACCAAACTACAAGTTTTGAAAGGACCATATTTTATATCTTCCATGCTAACTACAGCAAATTTTGTTAGCAATGCTGAATAAAAATTGATCAAAAGGAAACAACAAAAACTTGGTAAGTAAAAGCATTGGAAATGACAGATATGCATTGTTTTGTTTTGTTTTTTTTTAACTTATATAGCATTCAAAATGTAAGATACAAACTCTTTGCTTAATTTTTTATTTGTTTTACTCTCAAATATCAAACTTTCTATAATAGCATAATTTATTTTTTGTATATAGATGAGTAAAATAAAATGAGTTGAAAGAATGAAAAAAAAAAAAGGAAAGAATGGAAAGAATTCCAAACTATTTCTAACCACTAAATGGAAAGAGCTTTTTTAAAATTTCCATTTCTGGGATTCCCCTACAATTCCTCTGATATTAGAGGAAAAATTTCAGATTTGTTGGAAGTAATCTTCAGTGGAGTCCTACTATCTTCAAAGATTCATAGTAATATGTGTATTGAAAACAAAAATAACAGATTAAAAGTATATCATAATGAAGAAAATTATAATTAATTTCCTTTTTTTTTAAAGATTTTTATTTATTTATTTGACAGACAAAGATCACAAGTACGCAGAGAGGCAGGCAGAGAGAGAGGAGGAAGCAGGCTCCCTGCCGAGCAGAGAGCCCGATGCAGGACTCGATCCCAGGACCCCGGGATCCTGACCTAAGCCGAAGGCAGAGGCTTTAACCCACTGAGCCACCCAGGCGCCCCTATAATTAATTTCTTATTAAATAATTTGTACTGTATTTACAAAGAAAACAATGCATCATTAGAAAGAATAAAAATAAATTGTATTTGGAGGTTTCTTTTTAACTGACAGCAAATAGAAATTCTGTAGTGAGAACATAATTATCGTTAGTGATGGGAATCAGGGAGGTTTTTCTTCTTCTTCATAGTTAGATTTCACATTTGTACACAATGAGACCCTAGGAAGTGACTTTTTTTCTTACTAAAAACATTTAACATTTAAAACTTGTGGAGGTGGTAGGGTGTTTCTCAAGTTAAACCTTACTTCATTTTCAGAATGAAATAAAATACCGCACAACACACTGCAACACTGTAGCCATGTTACTGTCACACCCTCCCAGGACCAACTCCCTCGTCCTGCGGCACCTGCGGTTAGAACAGGTGCATCTCGCAGTCACTCACCAGCAGATGTGCTTGCAGAGCTCCCCGCCCTCCAGAAACGTGGCGCAGTTGCAGACGTGAGGATTCCCTAAAAACACCTTTAAAAGAAAATGCATCCTTTAGGAGAAACCCTCGGTTAATTTTTGGAGCCAGAATAAAATTAATCTAATGGGTCACAGGCGCGAGCGGGATTCCGGGAGCCGCTCAACCCCGGGCCTCTGCGCTCTTGGTCTCAACAGTCCGCGTTGCCGGTCGGGACTCGGGGACCCACATCCGGGCCGCCGACGGGAAATTTCTTCTGGAAAAGTCCGCTGTGTCCTGCCGCGGACCGGCCCACGCTGGGTTTCTACTGTTTGGTGCGTCTACACCCGCATCACATCTTACGGAGAAGACGGGTTCACCGAGTCTGCCCCGGACGGAGACGGATGCATGACAGGGTTGTCAGAGACGAAGCGACGGAAGGGACAGGAGGGACAGAGGGGACAGATGGTGTCTGAAGGCGCCGGTGACTCGCACTCGGTCCGGAAAGCACAGGACACGGAACGCGCGTTTCCCAAGTCGGCCCTGAGGGTGGGGCGGCGGCGCTGCGAGCAGCCGGAGTGGGGGACGCGGACACGGTCGCGGACACGACACGGACACGGACGGGGACACGGATGCGGACATGGACGGGGACACGGTCAAGGACACGGTCGCGGACGGGGACACGGTCACGGTCATGGACACGGTCACAGACACGGCACAGACACGGACGGGGACACGGATGCAGACATGGACGGGAACACGGTCAAGGACACGGTCGCGGATACGGACACGGACGGGGACACGGACAAGGACAGGGACACCGTCACAGACACGGTTGCAGACGGCGACATGGATACGGACACGGACGCGGACACAACAAGGACGCGGACACGGACGGGGACACGGACGCGGACACGGCACGGACGTGGATGCGGACACGGTCAGGACACGGAGGCGGACACGACACGGACGCGGACACCACACGATCATGGACACGACGCGGACAAGGTAACGGACACGACACGGACACGGTCACGGACACGACACGGTCACGGACGCGGACATGGTCATGGACGCGGACACGACACGGACGCGGACACGATGCAGACACGGTCACAACACGGACACGGTCACAGACGCGGACACGACACGGTCACGGACACGGTCGCGGACACGACACGGTCGCGGACACGACGCAGACACGGACACGACGCAGACACGGACACAACACGGACACGGTCACAGACGCGGACACGACACGGTCACGGACACGGTCGCGGACACGACGCGGACACGGACACGACACGGACGCGGACACGGTCACGGATACGATCACGGACACGGATGCGGACACGACACGGACGCGGTCACGGACACGGTCACATACGCGGACACGACACGGACACGATGCGGTCACGGACGCGGACACGACACGCCGTCTTCACGGCAGACCGAGCGTTCCGGGCGCGGCCGTGTGAGCGCGCGTGAACGGGTCTTCCCGGAGCCGAGCGGCCGCCGAGTGCGGACAGCCCGGGTCATTCCGGTCCGCGTCACGGGTGCGGGCAGGTCGTGGGTCTCCCAGTCACGGCGCCGGGACCCCCGGGACCCCCAGGACCGCAGCCTGCCGTGCGGACCCCGCGTCTCGTCCCCGCGCTCTCGAGCTGGAGACCGGCCCGGCCGGGGTTCCGACGCGCAGGACCGAGCTTCACCCGCGGGCGCCGCGTCCCGGCCGGAGCTAGTGCGGGGCGTGCGGGGCGTGCGGGGGCGTGGGGGCGGCCCGGGAGGAGCAGGCGGGACGCGGGGCGCAGGCGGGGCGCGCTCACTCGGAAGTCCCCGCCGTCCGGCGCGTCCTCCCGCAGCAGGAAGCCGGTGGGGCCGGTCTCCCGCAGCAGGTACATGCGGCTGCTCAGCGCCTGCTCCTGCCGCCCGCGCAGGCGCTCGTTCACGTGTCTCCGCCTTCCGGGGGCTCCGGGGCCTCGGCGCGGCATCCCGCCCTGCTGCGGCCGAAGGCGGCCCCTCTCCGCGGCGCCCGCGGTCTCCATAGCAACCGCGAGCGCCGGTTGCCTCGGTGACGGCGGCGGTCCCTGGTGTCCCGGCGCGCCTTGCGCCAAGCTCGGGCCGGCCCCGCCCCCGCCGGCCCCGCCCCCGCCGGCGCCGGCCCCGCTCCGGTCCCACCCGCCGGCCCCTCCCCCGTCCCACCCGCCGCGGAGCACCGGCCCCCCCGCCCGACAGGCAGGACAAAGGCCCGGAAGCCACTGGCGCCGCGTCCCTGCCTCGCGGCCCTTCCGCACTCCGCGCGGGCCGGGCCGCCGACTTCCCGCGGGCGCCGCCGTCCGGGCTCCGCGCGCTGCTGGGATCCGGGGGGCCGGTGGTGTCCACCCGGGAGCCCGCGGGCAGGTGTCGGGGCCCCGCGTCGTCCCGGCGCTTCCCAGGGGCTCCGGGTGCGCGGAGGCCGCGCGCGCCCCGGGGGAGGCCGGAGGACGCCCCCGACGGCACCCGGAGCCCCGCGTCGGACCCGTCGGCCGCGTGCAGGGGCGCGTCTCCCGAGCTGAGTCCCGGGTAGGGGTGGGGGCCGGGTGGCCCGCGGGGTCCGCTGACGCGGTCCCCCGAGTCCGCACCCGCCGCGCGGACGGGACCCTCGGAGACGCGCCGCCGGGCTCCGCCGGTGCGACTGTCGCTGCGCCGGCTCGGGGACGCCGGGACCGGGACGCGGACAGGCCGTGGCCCCGCAGCGCGAGGACGGGCGGGCGGGCCCGGTGCGCGGGTCGCCGGTGGGAGCCGCGACGGGGTTGCGGCGAGAGCGGGGCGGGGGCGACGAGGGTCCGCCGGCGCGTGTGACACGGACGGACACACGGACACACGCTCGGTCCTGCGTCCCGGTCCGCCCTTGGGCGTTTCAGGACGACGTTCCCGGCCCGGACGGCTGCGGACTCGGAGCCGAAGTGGAAGGCGCTGCGCCGGGGAAAGTCCCCGAAGCCGCAGGACCGCGGAGACGGACCCCGCTCGGTCCGTGCGCTCCCGCGCCTGCAGAACCGGCCCGCGCTCGGCTCGACGGGACGCGCCGGGTTCGGAGGGCGGTTCGCTCCGCGCACCCTCCCTGCCCCGGTGCCACACACGCAAAATGCGCGTCTCGCGGAATCCGATGACGAGATGGCGAGATGACGTGGCGATGACGTGGCGATGACGTGACGCGGGGATTTAAGAATGACCTCGACGAGGAGCTTGTGAACAACATCAAGTAACTGTTTAAAACGTCCTGTTTTGCTTATTGTCATTAGATGACGCTCGCTTCGTGTGCGGGGGAGAAACACCATTTAAAGAAGGTCCCGTGTTTGAGTCACAAGAGTCTTCGCGGAAACGAAATGTAGGCTCATGAACTCCATTTTCGGGGGTGATAAAAGCAGGAATATTCACACTTTCCGGGAAGTTAAAAGAGCTCGGATTGTTGGAACTTCGGTCTAGATGGAAGACGTTTGTGTCCACACCTGTCAGTGAAGACTTTAAAACCTGTTTATAGCCAGGTGACTCTCCCATATGTCTGCTTCATCTCTTAAGACTGTGTGACGTGAGTAACATTTGCAAATACTAAATGGAGGAATTGAATTTCTCCCTCAAGTCTGCTGGGCTCCCTTCCGAGTCCCGTTTTGCAGCACATGGTCCCAGAGATGACGGAAGTGCTTAGTAGCCGAAGTGAGTCATTGATAAGCTTTGAGTTTTGTGAATTAAGTTTTAGTCCTTTTGGCAACACAATTTAGCCAAAGAAGACAGGAATTAATAAATGTTATCCATCAATCAATCTTAACAATATAGGTTAAGATAGAAAACGTTGGGCCTAGAGTGTTAGACCCTGGGATTCTGGACGAGAACGGCCCTGGGGGTGGGAAGAAGACGAACAGAAGTCAGTGCAAGAAGTCAGCTGCTAATCTCAACATGGGCCTATTCATGCAGGGGTGAGGGCGGGAGTATGTGGAGGGACGGATTTTAACGCCGAGATGGGTTTGGGAAGACTGAGAACACCTAGGGAAAGTGTGTGACGTCAGGATGTTTCCTTTTGGGAGCGTGTCAGAGAGGTGCGGGTTGCTGGGAAACTTCAGCTTTTGGTTTCAGTACCCCTGACGCAAAGTGAGCAACTGCAGAGGTGCCAGTTGCAGACACAGGTAAACCAATGCTTGAGACATCCTGGTTCTCCAGAATTAAAGACATGCAGTGGACACAGAAAGAATGGGCACGAAGGCAAAACACTGGTGTCTGACTAAGGTGGTGCAGAACTCAACAATTTCAAGACAATAGAAGCAGGAGAACTGAGGACTCCAGTGGGGGGCTTCCACATGACACTTCTTTAAAAAAAAAAAAAAGTCAAATAGAGCGAGTCACAACTCAGTGATTACCAAGAGGGAGTAGTTCAGACTGATCACTGCAGAAGTGACCAGCAAGAATCCAGGGGACATTGTGCAGGTTCAAGATCATCATCTTTTGTCATCAGACATATGGTTATGTAAGCTGCACTTTCCTCATACGCTCATACACCTTTCTGGAGAGAAAGAGGGGATGGGTGGAAATCTGAAATGCTAAGCATTTTATCTTTACTGGTGGCTAAGGCAGACTAAACATTCTCCTCAGCTTGACTAAACTTTAGATAGGTTTCTTCCTGACTATAGGTCCCTGACCTCCCTCTTCTTAGAGAGTTTATTCTAGAAAACTTTAAATTATACCTTTTTTCCTGTGCCTTTGAGATGTAAATCCTCTCCCAGACTCTTGTTTTACAGACAGTAGTGTATTTCTGAAGGACCTGGAAACCAACTGTTTGAAAAGCAATCATCAAGAACGAAAGGGCCCCTATCTCCCAGTCTTTGTGGCAGTGTGGAATCTAACTTTGGTGATCACCAGTAAGCAGTCACCAATGACCCAATCACTTTGACCTACCTCCTTCCTAAAGTCCTCCAGTACTTTTCCACTAGTTGGCTGTAGGCTTCAAAACCCTCCTTTTGTTTCAGTGTGGTCGAAGTCAATCTCTCTCTTCCCAACTGCAATCATCTTGAATAAAGTCTTCCTTGACTGTTTAACCCTGTGCAGTGCAATTTTTCTTTAGCAATAGATGCCATTCATCTAAAAAATACTAACAAATCAGACTAAACTTACAGTTTCCTATTTTTTTTTCTTTCCTGTTATCGAAGGGAGTAGTAGCTAGCAAAGGGGTTTGGACCATTTACAGAGAAAACATACTTCAGTTTTTTCACATCCAAGTGTAATATAAATAAAATTTGCAACCTACTGTGAGTGTGATTGGGACTTTTAGTTTAAGATATCACACTGAGTAGCTAATGTCAGTTCTCTTCCACCTGAAAAGCCTATGAAAATAATAAAAAAGAAGTAAAAAGGTTGCAACCTCTGATACTGAAAACAACTAGAGAGGACTGAGGTAGGTAAACTACTAGGAATGACCCCAATGGCCTTTGCCCTTGCATAATTCCCTCTCCTGTGAATATGTCATGTTATATGGTAAAAGAGATAAAGATATAATTAAGGTTGCTGTCAGTTGACTCTGAGTTAAATCAATGGGAGATAATTTGGGTCACTGTGATCTAAACATACAACTCCTTTAAAAGCACAGTTTTCTCTGGCTGTTGGCAGAAAGAGAGATCTGTAACGAAGCATTGTTTTCTCACTGGCACTGAAGATGGAGGAGGCCACCTGAAAGGAAGGCTGGGGATCTCTGGAAGAAAAAAGTAGCCTCTGGCTGAGAGCCAGGAGGAAATGGGGGACTTAGACCTACAACAGTAAGGAACCTGAATAAAAATGACACCAGAGTCTTCCTTAGAACTTTCAGATAAAAGTGTCTCCTGGCTGACACTTTGACTTCAGTCCTGTACTACTCCCACCAGAAAACACAGCTGGGCCTGCCTCAACTTCTGACCTACTGAACTGTGACCTAATAATGGGTGTTGTTTTAAGTCACCATTTGTGGTAATTTTTAAAGTATCAATAGAAAATGAATATATGGAGCCACTGGCAAATGGATATGGGGCCATCGGCAAATTCCACCAAACTGCTAGAAGAACAAATATGGATGGGAAGTGCTGGCCGCTGTCTCGGGGGAGTAAGTGAAGTTATGAGCATGAAACCGTTTACTCGTTGTCTGCCAGCCTTGGGTTGGTCAAGAGAATCACTCTGGCCGGTTCTAAGTATAAAGTAATTTATTATAGGATATAAGTTAGCTTGCAGAATGTTTATTAAGGTCACAGAAATCAAACTTTGATCATATACTAAAGTGAGGCTCTCAGGAAAATTATTCATTCATACTATGAGATTTTTTGCAAGGGAAATAACTCAAGAAGCTGAGAACCAGACATCGATACCTCCACTATTGTTGCCGAAAACCAAAGAACTTCACACCTGTAATTGCTAGTTGGGCTTCATGGTCTCAAGAGCCCCACTTCTGCCTTTCAGGTCTGGGCAGATGCTAGCAATGTGTTACAATCTAGAGGCCAAAAGAAAACAAATTTGGGAAATATGGAAAGGTGGTTTTAAAAAAACTGGACCGGTAACAAAATGGCTAAGAGAGGGAGGTTAAAATAGTTTGGCCAGCCAAAAGGAAAAGTCAGGGAATCAGAAAGAGATTTTTGGTTTTGAAAATGATTGTCAAATAAAAAAAAAATTCCCACCACTGATGGACTTTACCTTCAAGTGGAGAGAGCTTATCAAATGTTAAGTATGATGAGTGAATTATAATTCTTGCCATACTTAGCTGTGTGGTTAATAAATTTCAGAACATTAAAGAGAATGAGAAAACTCATTTACAGAATAAAAAAAATAGGTACGAAGAGACAAAAATTAGATAAGCATCAACTTTTTAAATTTGCATTTATATTTCACTAAGTAGGACTCAAAAAACTTACCTCCCATACATGATTACTGAATCTGGGACTAGAACCAGAAAAATCAGAGTCATTTTATGTTTATTATTCTTTCTTGTTTAATTTTATGTTTAAATTATTCCTATTGGTCAACACCTCTCCTTTTATGATATAACTTCTCTGTTTTCTTTATTCAGTTGATTCATTCCTTGATTGGTTTGAATAATTTCTTGAATACTTTTTGCAGGAAGAGAACGTGAGTTATATACCTTATGTAATCTTGAATAACCTAAATTGTCCTAAAACAGCTTTCACAGGTGTATCACAATTTGGCTCACTATAAAATACTTGGATAAAAATCTTTCTCCTCTAACCCTAAAAATATTGCTATATATTTTACAGGTGATCCATGATATAGAAGATGTAACTCTGAGGCCAGTCTAATTTTTAATTCTTTATGTATTAGTAACATTTAAAACAAATCTTTGTAATTAACACTTCCACCAGGATCATTTCATGAATTTTCCATTTCTATGTGCTCATGAGCTTTCCAGTTATCCTCTTCTCACTGATTTTTAGTTTCATGCTTTTGTGTTCAGAGAAGATACTCGGTATGATTTCAATCTTCTTGAATTTTCTGAGACTTGTTTTGTGGCCTAACATATTCTAGAAACATGGCTTAATACCCTAGAAAACAGGCCTGACATCCTAGGAATGTGAGCTTGAGAAGAATACGTGTTACGCTGTTGTTGATGGTGTGTTCTGTATATATCGGTTAGATCCTTTGGTCTACAGTGTTGTTCAAATCTGCTGTTTCCTAACTGGTTCTCTGGATGAGCTGTCCGTTGTTGAGACTGGGGTATTAAAGTTCCCAACTATTATTGTATTATTAGCTATTTCTCCTTTTAGCTCTGTCAATTTTGACTTATTCATTTAGGTGTTCTGATGTTGGGCATGAATATTTACAGTAGTTACACCTCTTTGATGTATTCACCCACTTATCATTATATAAAGACTTTTCTGTAATTGACTGAAGTCCATTTTATCTGATATAAACATAGTTACCCCTGACTTTTCTTTAATTACTATTTGCCTGAAGTGCGTTTTTCCATCTTTCACTCTCAGTTTATACATCTTTATAAGGCTAATGTGAGTTTCTCTTTTATTTTTATTTTTATTTTTTTTAGTAAACACAGGGCTTGAGCTCATGACCCTGACATCAAGACCTGAGCTGAGAAGAATCAGATGCTAAACTGAATGAGCCATCTGCCCCTAAAATGAGTTTCATAAAGACAGCATATTGTTGGATTTTCTTTTTATCCATTCAGCAATTCTATATCTTTTATTTGGAAAATCTGATTTGTCTTTAATTATTGATAGGTAAGAACTTACTATTGCCATTTTGTTAATTGTTTTCTGGTTGTTGTATTTTTTTTTAAGATTTTATTTATTTGAGAGAGAGAAAAATCACAAGCAGGCAGAGAGGCAGGCAGAGAGAGAGAGAGGGAAGTGGGCTCTCTGCTGAGCAGAGAGCACGATGCGGGGCTCCATCCCAGGACCCTGAGATCATGACCCGAGTTGAAGGCAGTGGCCCAACCCACTGAGCCACCCAGGTGCCCTTTTCTGGTTGTTTTGTAGATCTGTTTTTCTCTGTTTCTTATCCTCCTGTCTTTTTGTGTGTGTTTTGGTTTCTTTTGTTATTAGTATACTTTGATTTCCTTATAGTGTTCTTTTGTGTAATAACTACAGGATTTTTTCTTTTTTCTTTAATAAGACCTACAGAGCATATCTTAAACTTACAGCTGCCTATTTTTAAACTGGTAACTTAACTTCAATAGAATTTATGAATTTTGTATTTTTACTTCTCCTCCCCCTCACATTTTAGGTTATTGCTGTTACAATTTATATGTTTTTATTGTATTACTAATAACAGATTTTTGTAGTTATGGTTTTGTTTAGTATTGTTAAACTAGAATTGTAATGAATTATGCATCAGAATTACCATATTGCAGAATCTAACTATGCTTATATATTTGCTAATAGATTATAGATTTATGCTACCTTTTTGAGTTTTTATGATGTTAAATAGAATTCTTTTACTTATCACTCGAAGAACTATCTTCCAACATTTCTTATAAGGCAGAGTCTGGTGGTAATGAACTCTCTCAGTATTTGTTCAAGCAAGTATTTATCTCTCATTTCTGAAGGACAGCTTTCCTAGAGTTAGAATTTTTGGTTGACAATTATTTTCTTCCAGTATTTTGAATATGTTCTATTCTCTCCTGCCCTGAAAATTTTCTGTTGAGAAATCCACTAGTCTTATGAGGGTTTTTCTTGTACAGAGCTTTTCTCTTTCCTCTTGCTGCTCTTAAAATTCTTTCTTTGAATTTTGGCAATGTGATTACAATGTGTCCAAAGTGAGCCCTATCTGATTCAACCTATTTGAGGTCTTTTGGGCCTCAGGGCTGTGGATGTCCATTTCTCTCTCTAGGTTCAAAAAGTTTTCAGCCATTAATGATTTAAATATATCATTTCTGTCCCTTTCCCACTTATCCTGGAATTCCAATAATGCAAATATTATTTCCTTTCATTGTGTCCCATAATTTCCACAGGGTTTCTTCACTCTTTTTAATCCTTTTTTGCTTCTCTATGTAATTTCCAATGTCCTGTCCTCCAGATAGTTGATTCTTTCTTCTTTATGTCGAATCTACTTTTTAAATTCTCTATTGAATTCTTCTGTTCCATTTTTTTTTAACTGTTTTTCAACTGTAGGATTTGGGTTTTTTTTTGTTTGTTTGCTTTTTACTTCCTTGCATTTCTCTTTTTGTTCATGCACTGTTTTCCTAAATTCATTCAGTTGTCTGTTTATTTTTATATATACACTGAACTTCTTTAGGAGCCTTATTCTAAATTTTTCTTCTGACAATTCATAGATTTCCATTTTTTAAGGTCAGTTGTTAGAGCTTTATTAGTTTCCTTTGGTGGTGCCACATTTACTTGATTTATTTGTGATCCTTGATTCATCATGTTAGTGTCTGTATTTGAGTAATCAGGCTCTTCTCCCAAACTTTATAGGTTTTGACAGAGATAGTTCTTCACCAGTTGGTTCAGTCTGGGTTTCCAGGTATGTTTATTGATAACCTCCTTGAGGAGGTAGGGCCTGCTATTATGGATGTTTTGGGGCGAGACAACTGTTTGAGTTCGGAGAACATGGATGGGTTGGGCGCGCCACTGGTTCCACAGTTGGAAAGGACTGCTGGCTTGTTTGCCTTCCTAAGTGCGGCTGAAGAATGGGCTCTGGCTGCCTGGATTCTCTGGTCAGGGTTACTAGATGACCCGGACTGAGGACTATATTCAGTGGTAGATCGGGCTATGAGTTGTCCTCTCTGCCTGGCAGGGCAGTAGGACAGGACCCAAGGCCTAGATAGATCATTGTTTGTGGGTCCGAATTAGGCCAGAGTATGCACTAAATTCCCTGGTCAGGTGAGGCCACTAGTTCTGCTCTGCACATAGGGGAGCCCAGGAGCTGTACATTGTTCAAGCTTCCTGTGTGCTGGGTTCTGTGGTCAGACAGGCTGAAGGCTGTGTTCAGTAATGAGTGGGGCTATTAATTAGATTTCATGCCCAGGTACAGTGAGAGAAGCAGTTCTTTTTTTTTTTTTAAGATTTTATTTATTTATTTGACAGAGAGATCACAAGTAGGCAGAGAGGCAGGCAGAGAGAGAAAGAGGAGGAAGCAGGCTCCCCGCTGAGCGGAGAGCCCGATGTGGGGCTCAATCCTGGGACCCTGGGATCATGACCTGAGCTGAAGGCAGAGGCTTTAACCCACTGAGCCATCCAGGCACCCCAAGGGAGAAGCAGTTCTATAGCTACTAAGGCTCTTTGTCATTTTAACTCAAGCTAACCTGCACCACAAATTCTGTGATTGAACAGAGCCATCCTCTTTGTTTTGCAGACTACTGGCTCTGCCTACATGCCTTTCAGCTCCAGGAGTTTTCTCTGGCCTTTCCAGTCAGATGGGGCCGAAAGACAGTTTCCAGGGCAGGTGGAGCGCTGTCTCAGTTCCCTTGCTTGGATGGGAGGGGGAGGAGCTGCTCCAGGCTACTTAATTTCTCAGACAGCCTCTTCTGGTGGGGTGGTAGGGAAGAACCACCCTCAGCCTTGGCCATTAATCAGCCCCTGCCTACGCATAATATGGAAATGCTCCACACCCAGTACTGGGTGATCAACTCTGCCTGTCAGTCTGTCTGCCCGTCTGCCTGCCTACCTGCATCTTGGCTCAAGCACTGCTGGGCTGCACTGCTTCCAGGAGTTGTCACCAGCCTTTCTGGGTGGGTAGGGCTGGAAGACACTCTCCACTTCGGGTCGGGCTGTGATTCTGCTTCTTGCCTGGGCTCTAGAGTTTGCAAAACTGCCTCTGAATCTGACAGATTAGGGTGCCCAAGCTTGGTTCTGTAGATGAGCGATGCCTCTGGTTGGGATCAGTACTTGGGCAATGCAGATATGAACTCAGTGAGCCAAGGTTGCAGACTGGTTGTTGCAAGCCCCTCCCCCTCCTCTGTCACAGGCCGATTCCCATTGTTGAGCAGATCGCCTGTAATCCCCAGGTGTGACATCAGAGAAGCAGCTCCCAATACAGTACAGGACGCTAGGGTTCCTGGGTTCACTCTTCCCAGCAAGGGAACGGAGGCTTAAGTGGAGCCTGCTCCTGTGGTGCTGTACTGGCCAGAGGGAGGAGCAGTGATCCACCTGTCGCTGCTTTTCTGATCCCTCTCAAGTAATGTATGTTGGTCTCCGCGGTGCAGGGGAGCTTCAGCTTCACCCCTGTGTTCCAGATTCTCTCAGTGGTGTCTTGTTTTTGAAGAGTTGTGAGCTTTATTTCTTATGAGGGTGAGTGAAGTCAGGAACAACCTGTGTTACCATCTTGGTTTGTGAGAGCTTTTCATATTTTCCCTCGTCATCCTACTGGACTTAAAAATTATGTCATTGGATGTTTATTTCACAATGCTTTAGAATTCTAGTTATTTTGTTATTTCTGCCAATTTTTCATAAAATTTTGTCTCTGCCACGTCTCCTTTGATTGCAGACATCACCCTTTCTTTTTATTTCTTTTTTTTAATAAAACCATGAGAGCATGTTTTAGTGAATTTTACCAAGCATTAAAACAGATACTGCTATTTATACTTTCTTTTTTTATTTTATTTATTTTTTTAAAAGATTTTACTTATTTGACAGAGAGAGAGAGATCACAAGTAGGCAGAGAGGCAGGGGGTGGTGGGATGGGAAGCAGGCTCCCCGCTGCGCAGAGAACCCCATGCGGGGCTCGATCCCAGGACCCTGAGATCATGACTGAGCTGAAGGCAGAGGCTTTAACCCACTGAGCCTCCCAGATGCCCCTATACCTTTTTTAAATGCATGTTTTCTGCCTACCTCTTGAAAGGTGTGCCTTTTTTATTGTTCTTACAGAATCTTTTCTAAGTTGACTTCTTTTTGTTCATCCTTGATAGAGGTAATTTCTTATAGTCTTAGCATTGGCCTAGAGCAGAGGACACAGATGGAGTCTTGTTTTGCTTCAATATCTACTTGGATTTGCTAGGGTCCTCCTGTTAACATTTTGGGCCAGTGGGACGGCCTGTTGTGCATTGATCTGGGAATTGCTAAGGAAGCAGCTAAGACTGTGGTCAGTACCACTGGGCACTTCTCTCTGTGAGTTTTTTTTTTTTTTCCCCTTGTGTTTCCTGAAACAATTTGTAGAAGCTTAACGCAGTATGGCCCAAGCTTCTTTCTAAGTTTGTTCCCCATGGCATCAAAGAACCTTGATATTAAAGGAAGAAACTCCATTTAAATGCCATTAGGAATTCATTTTGTGAGCTGTCTTTGTTTCTGGTCTCCTGAAACAGCTGGTCTTGAAATCATTTTGTTCTCCCTACTGTTGCTATAGCTCACAAAGTTAGAGTTAGAGACATTGATTTTTATAGACTAGTTCTTTGGTTAGCAGTATGTCTACATGGTGTATCTCCTCGGTTCCTCTGGTACAGTTCTCTGCAAAGTCTACATGGTGTATCTCCTCGGTTCCTCTGGTACAGTTCTCTGCAAAGTCTACATGGTGTATCTCCTCGGTTCCTCTGGTACAGTTCTCTGCAAAGTCTACATGGTGTATCTCCTTGGTTCCTCTGGTACAGTTCTCTGCAAAGAGTGCAGATCAGTGTTCCAGATTTTCTTTTACTGTTTTGCATTTATTTAATCTTTAGTTATAAAGGAGTCAAAAAGTGTCAGATGCCTTTGTTTTAGTTGCTAACTGCGTCTGGCAGTGAATCTAAGGACAGGTTCTCAGAACACTAAGAAGGAGTACTTCTGAAAGGCACACATGTGGACAGGTGTCACCTTGATCTGTGTCCGTCTGGAGGGCTTGATGCATTAGAGAGGCAGACTGGCTCCTTATAAGAAGGAACACTGGACAATTCCAGCTGTCCAAAAATGAAGTGGGTCTTTTATTATGTTTGAAGATTCCCATCACAGAAAACAATTAAAGGCATACTGAATTGGCATATTCTGGGAATACTGCGGAAGGTTTTCTTGCAGAAGTGAAAGATTATCCTAAAGAATCTCTAAGGGACATTTTTGCTTTCTTAGAGTCTATAATTATCAGATGAATGTTGTCTTAAAGCTTATTTGAACTAGTTTCTTCTCACTGTTCACTTGCTTGTAGAAGCCATGTCTAACTTAAGATTTATTATACAATTTTCAGTGGCATTCATGAATCTTTCCTATAAATATGAGAATGGAAATATTACCTTAGTTGTCATTCTAAAAGAAAACCAACATGAAAACATTTTGAGAGCTCTCTAAACATATACATAACTTTGAATATTTGATGTATAAATATAAGTAAACAATTCATGGGAGAATATTTTTGGGAACCTCATGGGCTGTAATATTACCAGATTAAATATTTGACATTAGGGTCTATGTAAAAAAAAAAACAAATTACTATTTTAAGAGTGTCTTTTTTGTCTTGTTTCATTCTTGACTTGGAAAATACGTTCAGTCTGTATCTTTTCTTTACCCTCCAGACGGTACTTTTTGTGATGTCATTTCGGCACTATTCTTAACGGTGTAACAGGAACTGAATTCAACTGGTGTATAATTTGAATATATTATTGGAAATTGCCTTTGTAACAAATGAAAATACTTAACATTCTTAGAGTAAAGCTATAAGAATATTATAAATATAAAAATACTACATTTCTAAGCAGAATGAATGAAAATGTGGTGTGTGTGTGTGTTTTCATAGTCAGGAGAAAAAAAGGGACTTTGACCTAACCCATGTGGAAAACCTCAGTGTGAGATGGTACCCTGCAGCAAACAGTCTGAGAATACTGTCCCCTCTTTTGATGCCCCAAGAGTAGTTTCCTGAACTTCACTGTATAGTTTTAGATATCTTTAGGCAATATTGGCATAAGTAAGTAAGGCAAAAAAAAAAAAAAAAAAGGGAAGGGTTTACTGCACATCTGCACATCCATGTCTGGCCCCCAGTGATTCTCCTGTTTAGAGTATCCAGTGAATGGAGGGCAGCATGCATCACTGTACCCTGGTTAGAGCTCTCTGGACAGAAGTGGACAGTGCATTCAACAAGGGTGCATAGACAAGTCTGACTTAGTGGCCTGACTCATGAAGACGATCTAGGCTTTCCTCTCTTGAAACTGAGCTAATACTCAAAGGGAAGCTTCTGGAGATGATTGGAATAAGCAGATCTGTAAGATGCTGCGGAGTCACACTAATGGCACAGTGCTAGAGGAAAGCTCTGTGGACTCCTGATGTCACAGTCTTGGGAGCTACTACATCTAAACTACTTTACAGCCCTAACCTCACAGAAGACCATCCCTATTACAGTCCCTCCTTCCAAATTATTGTCATCCCCCACTCACCCATGTCAAAGTAGTTGAACAAGGAGGCCATTAACCAAATCAAAACCTAAGGCAGAGTCAATGCACTCAAATCTGAGAAAAAAGAAAACTCTAGACAAACCAACCACTGCTAACAAAGCTTTCCCAAATAAGGTAATTATTTAAGCTATAGCCAATCAAATAATTTCCTTGCTTTGCTGTGTCTTCTCTATAAAATCTTTTCTCCTAGCTCCCATAGGCAGAGCACTCTAAACTCTTGAAAATTTTGACGTGCCTCACTTTACTTTATAAAACTCACTACAATAAATCCTTTTGCTTGAATTAGCCTCAGTGAGTCTCTGCCTTTTTTTTTTCTTTTTCTTTTCTTTTCTTTTTTTTTTTTTTTTGTGACCAGATGAGTAACTAAAAGGAGGTTCTGCATTAACTTTATGTTTGAGGAGATTAAAAAAAAAAAATGATGGGTCTCACTTATGGAATCAAAATGTCTTAGAAATCAGCGGGATTTGGATGATAATGGGAAGACCCAAAAACAAGTCTCAACCTGCTGGGATAGGTAACACAGAGGAAAGACTAGGTTGGGCAAGAATATTTTGAGTCTAGGTTTAAATGTGTTAAGACTGTGATGCCTGTTGGACTTTTAATAGAGATACATACTTAATAGCAGGATATATCAGTCTGGACTTGTCCTAATGCAATGTCCTCCCCCCGCCCTTTCATAGCCTTAGTTGCTATGAAATTTCTTTTATATTGAATTATTTATAATTAAGAATTTTGATAATGGTTTAATTGGCAAACTGACATACTAAGAGACATCAAACTAACATAGCATCATCCTATTAATAATTAGTTTAAGTCTTTTAAAATAACTTCATTATTGTTATTTTTGCCTTCTGCACTTTGATCATAGAATTGCAATTCATACAATTTGAATATTTCATTCAATTGATAGTATGTTTCTTACTTTAATAAAGTATGGTGTTTTTTTACACAGCAGTCTTTTGTGCATTTTTTAAAATTTAGTATGAGGCACAAACTTGAGGAATCAAATATAAACTTATAACATCTCCATGATAATTTGGTGATGGAGGTGGATGGTTGGACTTTAGATATCATTTTTGGTTCTGTTGCATTAAAACACTTATAAACCCATATCTGTATTATATTTGGGCTTTTCTTCTTAGGGACCTAAGTGGTAAAGAAAATGTCTTAACTGTATAGAGATACGAGTTTGCTGCTTGGTGAATTAAAGATACAAATAGAATTACCTTCCCAAACTCCACTGGGCTATATTGTAAGGGAACATTTTAAAAGGCATGAATTCACAAATACAAAAGATGAAACTAGAGACAACAACATAATTTTGGAAAATGAAATGACCAATGAGTGGCAGACATTGTAGCAAACTGGTAAAAGCTGTATACTGAGCTTGGGTAGTAAAAGGTAAGAATTAGTCCAGTTTACCTTGAAGAATTTCAAAAGAGACTGGGGATTTATGGGCTCAACTATTTCTGGAGTTGGAAGGTGCAATGGGATGTTACTCTAAAAATTTAAAAAAAAAAAAATTGATTGAACCTGCCAAGAAGGGAGTTATATCCCCAGTTCCACTTCCTCTTTTTGAACACTCAGATAACTGCCTCCATCCAGGTAAACCAGCAGAAATTTAGTCTCCAGAGGAGGTGACACAGAGGGCTCTACACTGGGGAAACTTGTGGATAATCAAGGATGTTTACATCATACTGAAAACAGGTATTAAGTGAACATATGCATATTAGAGACTGAGTCCCAGTGCTTTACTCTATCCACAACTAGATCACTGGTTGTCAAGCATTTACTTTTGAAGAAGGAAAAAAGAATGAATCTTCTCTAGGGAATCTGCCCAGCCCTAGATGAAAGATCTAAATACAATGCAATGCAATGCAATACAATACATATACAATGCAATACAATACAATACAAATACAATACAGTACAATACAGATACAATACAATGCAATACAGATAAAATACAATACAGATATGATACAATACAGATACGATACAATACAATACAGATAAAATACAATACAATACAGATACATATACAATGCAATACAATACAATACAATACAGATACAGATACAATACAATACAGATACAATACAGATACAACACAATACAATACAATACAGATACAATACAATGCACTATAATACAATATGGATACAATACAGATACAACACAATACAATACAGATAGATACAATGCGATACAATGCAATACAATACAATACAATACAGATACAGATACAATGCGATACAATGCAATACAATACGATACAATACAGATACAGATACAATGTGATACAATGCACTACAATACAATACAATACAGATACAATACAATGCGATACAATGCAATACAATACAATACAATACAGATACAGATACAATGCGATACAATGCAATACAATACAATACAATACAGATACAGATACAATGCGATACAATGCACTACAATACAATACAATACAGATACAATACAATGCAATACAATACAAT
>NW_019154085.1:244020-267804 GCF_002288905.1 Enhydra lutris kenyoni
CAATACAGATACAGATACAATGTGATACAATACAATACAATACAATACAATGCAATACAGATACAGATACAATGTGATACAATACAATACAATGCAATGCAATATGGTCTTCCCCATGACAATGACAAGACCTGGCAAGATCACTTATAGTGACAGAGTCAACGAACCCCACCTGCATACTCAGAGTTTTGAACTAGGGTTTTCCATCACCCACTCTTAATGAACTGGTAAATATGAACACAAAATAGGGAACCTAAGGGAGGCCTTTAACATAAAAACAGAAATCAAATTGCCAAAAGCAAAAAAATTTGAGGGAGAAACAGAGACTCTGCAGGGGCAAGAAAACATAAAACATTTTGCATAACCTTTTTAGAGAGTTAAGGCTATCAAAATAATAAAAAAAGAAAAAATATAATAAAGAAATAGAGGGAGAAAAAGAGCTTTTAGTAATTTTAAATAAGACAGAAGAAAACTCGAGAGGATTGTAACAGCAGAAGAAATCTCTCCCCAAATGAAACAAACACAGTAAAAACAACAACAACAAAAAACAAAAAACAAAGCCCAAGTCACCACTACCACTATCAAGAAACAAAGAGGTTGAGTTTAAGTGACATCATAATACTTTATGACACAGTAGAAGAGGCCTAAATTCTAATTAATAGAAGTTCCAGAAATAGATCAAAGAAAGGAGAAGAAAATATTAAAGAAATAATTCCAAAAAAAATTTCTGGAACTGAAAGGCATGAGTTAACCAACTGGAAAGGGCTCATCAAATGGAACCCATCTGCTGAGGTAGTTATGGTTGGGCATTGAGCCATTCCAAGGGGGCACCCTCTAATGCATAGGTGGAGATGTGCAAACCACATCTTTGTGCTTTTACGTGGTGGTCCTGAGTGCCTAGCTCCACGGCACACAAATGTGAAATTTCATTATCACTGGGACAGAAGAAGTTTCTATATTGTGTGTGTGTATGGGGGGGAGCGTGATGGGGAGAGAGAGACAGAGACAATAAAGGATCTGGAATCAGAATTGCTTTTTATTTGTCATCAACACTGAAGCTCAAAGGCATGGGGCAATGTGTTCAAGTTTCTAGGAACAGTGATATCAAACCCGGAGTTCCATGCCTCGCTGAAGTTAGTATGCAGATAGGATAAAAACATTTGCACATATGCAAGGTTTTAAAGTATTTACTTTCCATCAAATGTGCCCCCCCCTCAGGAAGCTGCTGGAGTATGGGCTCTACCAAGACACAGGAGAAAACACAGAGACACAGGCTCCCGACACCGGAGATTAACAGGAGGGGGAGGCGGGAGGAATCTTCAGGGTAACAAGGAGGAGAAAAACCGTCCAGACCGGAGCAGTTCAAACAACGGCAGTTTTTGTTTCTTCAAGAAAATGAAATCAATGGAATGAATATGGGATGTGCCGGAAAGTTTTAAGGTATTTTAGCGTGATTTGCGTGATTCACTTAGAAGTGAAGGAATCCCAAGGGACAGAAGGTTAAGCGATAATCCGTAATAGAACGTTCACATAACCATCTCAGCTTACCTTGGGCACAGTCTTTGGTGGCCACTGGGCACTTTTTTCCTAATGTGGATCCAACCTGCCAGCACCTCCGCCAAAGCCGTTCACGCCTCCGGCTGATCTGCTCCTGTCAGGGGTGGGTCCTTCGGTGACGAGCATCCTGGCTCCCCCGCAACTGAGGCAGGGTTTCCGGCAGGCGGGTTTCAATATTGACCAGTAAAGCCACAGGCAGATCATTACAACGAGGGCTTGGAAAGGCTGGGACCTCAACATCCCTGGGGAGACGAACGGGAAGCCAGAACCCGTGCACGCGTTGCCTCCGCGCCCCCAATCCGTCCCCCTGAAACCCGGATCTGACGCGGTCCTGCAAGACCTGATACCGCGGGGGGGACTGACTCCCTCCCTCCCTCCGTCACGTTTGCGGGCGCTGTTTTCCCGCCTCTCTCTCCTTTCCTTTATTCTCGTGTCCCTAAGGGTTCCACCCCCGGTGAAATGCGGGCCTACAAGTTTTACCTTAGATACTGTTTTCCAGGGAACCCAGGCTCAGAGGCAAGCAGATGCTTTCTCAGTAATTATCAGTTCTAGGAATAAAATATTATACAGAAATTTGAAATTTAATCATAGCTTTACTCTGACAGGTGTTTGCATATTGATGATATTTTAACACACTCAACAGTGACCTAACCGAAAGCATGATGGAACTGGTTTGGGAAATGAGCGAACGGGAAGGGTGAACATGTGTGCTGAGGTAGAGGTGAGAAAACGTTAAATCCTTAACTTCCACAGTGGGAAGTAAATGGAAAATTAAGAAGTTGTTTGAAAATTAGAAGTAATAATAATTAAAAAAATAGACACATAAAGTCAACCAAAACACTTTCAGCTCTTTGCTGTTGGGGCAGTAGAACAAGTGTACAGGGTCCGGGGACCATTTTTGTCCTAACAAGCATTGATTCTTTAAACTATGTTCGTGTGAAACTCTGTGGAAGACAGTGCGCACCAGACTTCGCTTCCCCTGCAACCAAGTCTGATGAACACGATGTGGCTGAGATTGAGAAACTCAATAGATTGAAATTGAAGACAGAAATGCCTTCAAAGGAGACGACGGAACCCAAGAAACAAGGGGACAAATCGCAACGAGAGCTGGGCCTCCATTATGTGCTGTGCCTTCCACGAGCGCCGCCGTCTTACCTCACTTCTGTGCGCTCTTAACTCGTAGGATGGACAGAGCTTAGACCGAGTCTAAAGGACTGCTGCCCTTTTTCCCATCAGAAGAATCTGAACCACTGAGCACGAGCACTGAGCCTCCTCTCCCGTCTGCCTGTCTGGCTGGCGCAGAAGGAGAAGAGCTCGTTGGTGGAGGGAGAAGCTGGTGGGGATGACCGGTAAAACCAAACCGGTCCAAGGACTCAGGCAGACCGTACAATGCAGTTCAAGCCGAGGGCCATTTTTCTCTTCAAATGACTTTAATTATTGGAACGCACAAATTTTAAATATGCAAATAAAAAATTTCAAATGTGGTTGGTATGTAAGAAAAAAAAAACTTGGATCAAAATAAAATAAACTCCCTGGCTACTTTTAAATAATCTAGTTTTCATCGAATTTGGTGAAGTTTTATTACTTGAGATCTAACAGCATCCAATTGCTTTCAAGTAACTTCTAAGCAAATTGGCCCCAAAGCTTTATCGTCTTTTGTCACATATTTAGAATATGTGTCTCCTGCGATTTGTATCACTCATTCTATAGGTTAATCTAAGTGTAAAAAGCGAGAATGAAATCTTCGCAGCATCGGGTCGCGTCTTCTTTCCACTAGGTGTCAGCGGAACCCTGTGAATTTGAATGTTATGGGCAACAAGGATTAAATTCTCGCTTGTTCAAACGTACTTTTATTTATCTTTCCAAGGACGACGATGTGACACTTAGATTTAATAATGTAATTTCTTTTGTATTATAAGAATTATTGTCTACCCGAATGTTCATTTTTATTGTACCTACTCAAATTAATGTCAGCTGCTTAAATTAGTTAAGCTTTGGTGGTGATCAACATCAAGAGAAAAAGAAAACAATCAACTGCACAGAGCAATGACGGCAATGAGGATGCTTCCTGCATCGTATTTTGTGGCTTTTTTCTTCAGTAAGTTATGAAAGACATTTGGCTGACAGAAAGATCAAAAGTATAACATGTCCCCCTGTGTTACCTAGTTCGTAAATATACTTTAAAGGATACGAGCAATAATTGACTAGCTTAGTACCATGCTGACTGAAAAGCTTTCCCGTTAAGAGAACGTGTTGGGTGATTCGTAAGTTAGATATTATTAATGTATTTCTCCCTCTCTGACTACCCAGTGGAGCATTAGAGGCTTTGACTTTGTGTTGACCTTGATTCATTAGAACACAAGCTTCATCCTCTAGTAAATAGGGAAAACATGAATATTCATGAAAGTTATTTCATTTGAGTTCTGTTTTCCTTAGTAGGCAAATGATTTTTGCTTAATAAAACAACATTTTACTTTTTTTTTTTTTTTAATATGCTCCATGCTAAGATCAAGAGTATCGTGCTCTAGTGGCTAAGCCAGCCGGGATCCCACAACTGTTAACATTATTTTTAAAAGAGTTTTATTTATTTCATAGAGAGTGAGAGTGAGCCCATGTGAGAGAGCACGAGAGTTTGGGAGATGGGGCAGCAGGAGACCTAATCCAACAGGTTCATCACTGAGTGCAGAGCCCAACCCAGGGGGGCTCCGTTTCATGGCCCTGAGCTGAAACCAACAGTCCCACACTTAGCTAAATGCACCACCCAGGCGCTCCACAAACGTTAACATTTTCAAGGAAGAAGTGACATGTTGAAGTATTTTTCAAATAACAGTGCATAAAAATGCATTAAAGTGTGCTATTTTGGGCAGTTTGTAACGTGGTCAATATTTTATTAAGTTTTTAGCCAAAGGCAATAGGGAGATATTCATTGGCAATATATACTGACTTTAATGAAGTATTATAAGTCTTTCACTAATTAAGTAATTTTCAGTTATAATCTTGGAATTCTTCTTCAAAAGTTTTCCTCAGAACTCACAGGAAATTCCACTCCTTCTTGCTATTTAAATTTAAATTTATTTATTTAATTTAATCTAATTTAATTAAATTATTATTAATAATAAATAATTAAATTACTTAAATTTATTTAAATTAAAATTATTTGTTTATTTAAATTTCAGTTAGTTACCATACAATGTAACATTGGTTTTCAGGTACGGAATTTAGTGATTCATTACTTACATACAACACCCAGCGCTCATCACAAGTGCCATCTTAATACCTATCACCTATTTAACCCATCCCCCACCCTCCACCTCTCCAGCAAACTTCAGTTTGTTCTCTATAGTTAAGAGTCTGTTTTATGGTTTGCCTCTTTCCCCACGATGTTCAACCATTTCAATTCTTAAGTTCCACATATAAGTGAAATCATATGGTATTTGTCTTTCTCTGGCTGACTTATTTCACTTAGGGTAATACTCTCTGGCTCCATCCACATTGTTGCAAATGGCAAGATTTCTTTCTTTTGATGGCCGAATAATGTTTCATTGTATATATACACACACACCCCACTTCTTTATCCATCCATTAGCTGATGGACATTTGGGCTCGTTCTATAATTTGGCTATTGTTGATAATGCTGCTATAAACTTTGGGGTGCCTGTATCCTTTCAAATCAGTAAATACTTAGTAGTACAATTGCTGGATTGCTGGGTAGCTCTATTTTTTTTTTTAAAGGTTTTATTTATTTATTTGACAGAGAGAGATCACAAGTAGGCAGAGAGGCAGGCAGAGAGAGAGGGGGAGGCAGGCTCCCCGCTGAGCAGAGAGCCCGATGCGGGGCTCGATCCCAGGACTCTGAGATCATGACCCGAGCCGAAGGCAGAGGCTTAACCCACTGAGCCACTCAGGCGCCCTGGGTAGCTCTATTTTTAACTTGGAGGAAACTCCACACTGATTTCCAGAGTGTCTGCACCAGCTTGCATTCTAAAAACAGTGTTAGACGTTCTCTTTTCTCTGCATCCTTGACTACAGCTGTTGTCTCCTATGTTGTTAACTTTAGCCATTCTGACAGGTGTGAGGGGACATCTCGTTGTAGTTTTGATTTGCGTCTCCCTGATGACGAGTGGTGTTGAGCACCTTTTCATAGATTTGTTAGCTATTTGGATGTCTTCTTTGGGAACATGTCAATTCACATCTTCTGTCCATTTTTTAACTGGGTTGCTTTTTGGGTGTTGAGTTGTACAAGTTCTTTTTAGGATTTTAATCCTTTATCAGATATGTCATTTGCAAATATCTTCTCCCATTCCGTAGGTTGCCTTTTAGTTTTGTTGACTGTTTCCTTCACTGTGCAGAAGGTGTTTATCTTGAAGTCCCCATAGATTATTTTGGCTTTTGTTTCACTCGCCTAGTGACACACCTAGTGAGAAGCTGCTAACGGCTGAGGGTACTATCTGGGTTTTCCTATAGGATTTGGATGGTTTCCTGTCTCACATTTAGGTCTTTCATCCATTTTGAATTTATTTTTGTGCATTGGGTAAGAAAGTGGTCTAGTTTCATTCTTTTGCATGTTGCTCTCCAGTTTTCCCAACATCATTTGTTGAAGACACTATCTTTTCCATTCGGTATATTTTCCTGCTTTGTCAAAGATTAACTGCTCATACAGTTGTAGGTTCATTTCTGGGTTTTCAATTCTGTTCCTTGATCTATGTGTCGTCTGTTTTTGTGCCAGTGCCATGCTTGTCTTGTATTACAGTTTGAAGTCGGAATTGTGATACGTCCAGCTTTGTTTTTCCCATTTTTTGGAATACTTTGAGAAGAATAGGTAGTAACTCTTTTTTAAATGTTCAGTAGAATTCTACTGTGAAGTCATGTGGTCCTGGACTTTTGTTTATTGGGAGATTTTTGATTACTGATTCAATTTCTTTGCTGGTTGCCAATCTATTTAAGTTTTCTATTTCTTCCTGTTCAGTTTTGGTAGTTTGTATGTTTCTAGGAATTTATATATTTCTTCCAAGTTTTACAATTCGTTGGCATATAATTCTCATTACATTCTTTTATATTTTTTGTATTTCTGTGGTATTGGTTGTGATTTCTCCTCTCTCACTTGTGATTTTATTTATTTGGGTCCCTTTTCTTTTCTTTTTGATAAGTCTAGCTAGGGATTTATCAACATTATTAATTTTTTTCAAAGAATCAGCTCCTGGTTTCACTGATCTATTTTATTTATTTATTTTTTGGCAAAATAATCTTAAAAATTTAGATTGAAGAAATTCTATATGTTACAAATCTAAAGTGGAGGATATGTACAAAATATACATATGTATATGAATGCGGATATGCACACACACGACTAAAAATACAAGGAACATCCTTGGGGCACCTGGGTGGCTCAGTTGGTTAAGCGTCTGCCTTTAGGTCACATCATGATCCCGACATGATCATGTCCTGGGATTGAGTCCTGTATCAGGCTTCCTGCTCAGTGGGAAGCCTGCTTCTCCCTCTCCCACCCTCCCCGCTTATGCTCTCTCTCTCTCTGTCAAATAAAAAAATAAAAATTAAAAAAATAAAAATACAAGGAACATTCTGTATATTACAGAATGAATGTACATTATGTTTAGAATAGCACCTGCAACATAACAGGTGTGTAATAAATGCTTGTTAAAGGGACACGTTAATAGGTGTGACTAGAGAAGATACATGTGTAAGAGATTTGATCAATAAGCTTGGTCACTCATGGAAGCAAAGTGTGAAGAATTGAGAAGGACTCTCAGGGTTTCCTAAGGTTTTAGAAGGGTTGGTGGTGGTATTCATTAAAATGTGAGACTCCAGGGAGATTAAAATGTGAGACTCCAGGGAGAGGGACAAATTTGGCAGGAAATATAATGAGTTCAGATTTTACAATTTTGAGGCAGTGTAGCAGACAGCAAAGTGAAGCTGTCTGACAAGCTTTGGGTGTAAAATAGATGCATTTGGTGGAAAAGTTTGAGCTGGAGATACACAAGTTATGATGTAGGAGGGGTCAGGAAGGTAGACTGGATCATCCAGGTGGACCTGTTCAGTGAGAAAAGAAGCAGAAACCTTGCAGAACAGTATTTTAGGACCAACAGTATAACAGGGTCTTGGAAGACAGACTGGAAAAGCAGGAATAAAGCAGCAGACTCGGAGACTAGAGAATTTCAGGAAAAACAGAATGGTTATTAAAGTCAAACTCTGCAGGTCAGTCCAGCCGTGTGAGCAATAACGGAAGTGGAAGGACCCGTAAACTAGGAAATTTTCTGTGACTCTTACATGAGCTACTTCAGTGGAGTTTCATCAAGGAATTACTGTCTATGCTTACTGTATGATTGCGGAATTAGTAGGAGGCAAGAAAGTGAAGATAGAGAATACAGACTACACTACATTTGGGTGCACTATGGATATTTAAAAAGGGGAGCAAGAGAACATGTTACTCAATGTTTGCTGAAGTCCGCTGACTTGAGGTGGGGCTTTATGGGGCCGTGGATCAGCAATCTTCAAGCTGATACATGCAGTCTCGAAGCCCACAAAGACTTTACAAAGTTCATGGGCTTGAATTTTCACAGATTCAATGTCCACATACTCAACTCCCAGACTTACTGTTTCCTAAGAACTACAGTTAAAACATCATGCTGGTCTTTTTTCCCCACTTTCCTTTTGTAATCATACTTCTCTCATTTTAGAAAACAAAATCACCTTACATCCAGTCTGGTATTCATCACCCCAGGGTGTGAAAATCCCCGGCACAACAAACAAAAAGAAAATTTAAATCGATAGTAAGAAAATTAATGTCTCTTATGGCTCAAAACAAATCCTTCTGAAAGTCAAGGCATTTCTAATTCTTTGCTTTCAAAACAATTGAAGAAACTAATAGATCATTAAAACATACTTTTTTTTTTTTTACAATAGATCACCATGTGATTTTGGCATACACTTGAAAGGAGTGCGAATAGTTGAGTTATATTGCTAATATCAAAACTTCCATTGCCATCTGTCCCATACCACATCGTTAGGGCTACAATTTTGCTCAGTAAAACAACAAAGAATTAAATCCAGGCTTAACACTGCCTTCTACCTTAATAATATTCATTGTCGCATAAACTAAAACACAAAACAATAAAGGAGAATTCCAGAGTGCATAAAGGAAAGTGCTGGGAAAGACAAGGGCATTGGCAGTTAAACTGAAGACATGTTGAGGTATCAGACGAAAGGAAAGGTCGATGAGGAGTGTGAGTGTTATGCTTGACTGGATGGACAGTGACACTGGGATTGATGGCCTACGTTTCACGGTTCTAAGCAGAGACTGGCAGAGGCCTCAGGGGATATGACTGGCCCAAGGAGACCAACTACCTATAACTCTAGGTCCTCCTCAGTACCGTTCCAATTTTAGTACATGTGTTGCCCCAACAAGTGCCCGTTCTTCCTCAGGATTCGTGATTCAGAGAGGCATTCAAGTCAATGTTGACTGTGACTGAATGAGTCCTGAAAGGAAGCCCTCTTACGGTGTAAGGAGATTCAACACACGTAAGAAAACTCAATTCACCACTTAAGAAGTAGGAACTTGAGTATTTTCTTCAATGCGGTATTCTGAGTGCTCAGAACACTGCCTGCAGTGGTTCAGATACTTTCTGTTGAACGAATTGTCAGTGACTGAAGGTAGCCAAGACTCCCAAGTCTTAACTTAAGGAACCAAGTTGTGTTGCCCATTTGTGAGAAATCCTACTAGAATTTGTATATTTCTTGTTCATTCCACATAGATTGGCACAAAAACAGGTTCCAATTATACATTTATGTTTGTATAATTCAGTTTGAAGACTCTCTTCCAAATATATCTCATATCTCTTTCATTACCTAAAATGAGGGATAGAGGTGCTACATACACCAAAAGAAGGATAAGTCAAGTGCTAATATTAAATTATATTCTACCTGCCATAATTAACTGTTTATGGCATTATGTGGTAAAGAGTATTTGTATGTCTGGATGACAGCAGAGAATAGGCTAAAACTGCAAATCGGACTGGGTGTCATCAGGTTGAAACTGTCACAGATTTAGCTTTTAACAAGCCAGAATGATCGTGTAAAATAAAACAACTAGCAACAATCTCCTACTGATGTTCTCGGGAAGATGGGGAAAACTTTGAAGCTAAGAACTGCTTTTAGATTAAAAGACTTGATATTTTCTGTCAATTAAAATGACTATAATTAACAACTATGACTAGAGTTATTCAATTGCAATTTATAAAAATCCAACTTTAATTAGTTTTGATGGTAAGTGGGAATTTCTTGGCCGCAATCATGGGAAGCCCAGAATGCATGTAGCTTTAGCACAGCTGGACGCAGGAGCTTAAATAATGTCATCAAGTTACCCTCTTTCTTCCTCTCTTGGCTTTCTTTTCTTAGTGTTGCATTTATTTCTAAGTGGATTTTCCCCACTTGGGTGGCCAAGAGAGCATCAATAATCCAAACTTGCTTAGTACTTAGTGCTTTTAAACTCTGAAGGAGAAGATGAATCTCTTTGCTGATAGTTTTAACAAAAAAAGCTTGGAGAGTTTTTATGGGCCTGACACAGGCCATGTATCTGGACGTGAAACGTTCATGATGGTCAGCACAATGCAATACTCTTGAGTGACCAGATCTGGATTTTTTGTATCCCTGAAGAAAACATTGGTGATGAGGTTTCCCTGCATGAACCACCTGAATTGAAAATCCCCACAAACACATTGTTACCAGACAAAATAATATGACATCTAAAATCTTTTTTTGCACATTACATTATACTGATTAACCACATCGTAAAATTGATGCATCAAATAGACTAAAGAGCTATAACAAAGAATTAAATATACAGTGGCTTTCAAGATCAATCGGAATTTGAGGTTCCTTCTATTTTGTTGTTTCTTGTTTCCTCCTGCCAAAGCTAGCTCATTGGTAGCAGTCCCTAAGAAGGAGGAAGGGGGATATAGAAGGAGAAAAAAAAGAGAAAGCAACTTCTGTTTAAGGAGATGAACCAGAGGTAGCACACACGACTTCTGATTGTATCCCATTGGTCGGAACATGGTTATAGGACCATTTGTGATGGCAAGGGAAGCCAGTAAATATGGCATCTGCTGTGTGCCAGTGTGTTCAGGGGGGTTCTGTTACTAAAAGGAAGAACGTGGAAATATATAATGGGAAAGGTAATCATTTCTTCAATGGTCCTTCTTTTAACCTTTACAAACTTAAACAGGGGAAATTTTTAAAATTACTTTCACTATGGAAACCATTGCTAAAAAACATGTATTTATATGGGAAAAGAGTAAAGGGAATTTTCACTTTTATAATAAAAGAGAAAGTTTCAGTATAAGCGTTTAGTATATTTTAAAGTCTCTTACAGATGGTGGTACTATTGAAGAATGCTTTAATTTTTGACATTACTATGGATATTTTAGAGATAATATTAACACATATTTTTCATTTATAAAAGAATGGAGGGACGTCTGGGTGGCTCAGTTGGTTGAGCGGCTGCCTTCCGCTCAGGTCGTGATCCCGGAGTCCTGGGATCAAGCCTCACGTGGGGCTTCTTGCTCAGCGGGGAGCCTGTTTCCCCTTCTCTCTCTGCCTGCTGCTCTCCCTGTTTGTGCATGCTCTCTCTCTCTCTCTCTCTTTCTCTGACAAGTAAATAAATAAAATCTTTAAAAGAATGGATATTGATGGTCTTAAAATTATAAATATTTTGGTTTTGAACTTTTTATATCATTAACTAGTATATC
This sequence comes from Enhydra lutris kenyoni, assembly GCF_002288905.1. Classification (NCBI taxonomy): domain Eukaryota; kingdom Metazoa; phylum Chordata; class Mammalia; order Carnivora; family Mustelidae; genus Enhydra; species Enhydra lutris. Next base: position 255,339 of record NW_019154085.1, read on the forward strand.
TACATTTTTAGAAAACATGGAATTTACTATCTTGTTTTTGTAAAGAATCAAATTGTTGTAATATGTGCTATAAAAGAGTAGATTAAAAATTCAAGTCAAATGGAATTGCAAGACTGTATCTCTTTCTAAAGCTAAAACCTTACTGAGCTGGAAAAAGTATAATTTATCATATCACCAACTTGCCAAACCAAAAAAAAAAAAGATGCCTGGCTTGGATTTCATCCAGGAAGACATCTGTTTGCCTGAAACTAATAATAGTACAACCCTAATGATATGCCAAACAAGTTATTTTAATAGAAATGCTTTGTTTTGAGAGGTTAAGTTTGGTTACTCAGCAGAACTGCTGTGTTTATAAGTGTATTATGTTTGATTCTGCAACTAGGGAACACATAGCCCACTGAAGGCAAGCTTGGGAAATTTGGTGGAGTTTCTGTACATTTTACAGCTAAACCAACAATGCTCCTGATCTCTAAATGACCTCTCAAGATTAACACATTAGAAGATTGGAGGCAAGGTGGTAGGAATGAATTTTAAAATAGATATTGGAGATTGTCCATTGCTTTTAAAAAGCACAAATATTCATTCAAATGCCTATCAGCTATTCCTCAAAATCTACTCAAAATAAAAATTCTGCTTGGTTCATTTTAGTCCCATTATTTCTTACGCCTAATTTTCCTGCTCCAAAATGTCAAAAACATTTGGATAAAATGAAGGAATAGTCAATTGTTTAAATGCTTGGTCTATGTGATTTTAAACATCTAGATTTTTAAAATCACAGAAAAGATTGAATTTCTCAGATTTTATTCATAACCGCTATTATGTATATTTAATATGTTATAACTTTTTAGAGAACCACTACCATGTGAACAAGGCAAAAGGGGAAATGTTGTAAGGAAAGTCATTTATAAGCATTTTAGGCCTCTTGCCTAGTTTTTGTGACTGTTCTGCTCAATTTTCATTGTGCCAATACTATTTCATTTAAGCATTAGACTAACGGGTAATACACATTTAGAAATATATTTATCTAATACTATTTTGGTTGTAGTTCAGAGGCATCATCTAAACCAAAAATGGGAAGCTAAAGTGTCTTTTTTAACAACATTAAGAAACAGGCTTACTACTTCAAAAAAATATTCAGGGGGCAACTGGGGGGTGCAGTTGGTTAAGCACCAACTCTTGGTTTCCGCTCAGGTTGTGATCTCGGGCTGGGGACGTGGAGCCCTGCACTGGGCTCTGCGCTCAGCAGAGTCTGTTCAAGACTCTCTCCTTCTCTCTCTCTGCCCCTCCCCCCAAATAAACAAAGAAATCTTTTAAAAAAATCTTTAATGTTTTACATTTTACTTTCTTCAATAGATTAGTGCTGTACTCAAGTATAAAAAGGCTAAAATAAGGTTTCCTATGTAAGAAATTTCTATGTAAAGAAATTTTGTAAGAGTAACATTTTCTAGAAGTTTTTATACTAAAATATAACTATTACGTGTAACGGATCACATTTTTATGTTGACTAGCCATCCTCTAAAGGCACACAAAGTTCTGACTGCTGTGCAAAGAGAGAGCAGCCAGAGGAATACTTTCTGGCAAAGTCTGGTTCCACATGTTGTTGCTGATCATGGGAAACAGATTTTGGCCAAAACAAATGCTAAGATTATTCCAGGAACTTTCTGGCACACCTGGAGCTTTATTCTTAATTACCCAGTCTCTACCGAAATGATTTTCTAGTCTTGGCTAATTTGGGGTACAGTTTTAAAATGAATTACTTAATTCTGGCTCTGTGAGGAGTTTCAGAATAGGCTGAGCATCTCGGGAAGAAGTAATAATGGAGTTGTAATATACAGTGATAACTGCCTTTGCATGAGAAATCTCTTTTTTGTGGTTTATTCAAACATGATTTATACTTAATAAAAAGCAATCCTTTTTGGGTATACAGTTCTATGAATTTCGACAAAATTATATAGTAGTTTAACATCACAGTCAAGATAGAAAAGATTTCCATATCTGAAAATTTTTTCTCATGTGTTTTTGTGAGCAACCCCCCTTCCTACGTCTGGAAGCCATTGATCTGATTTCTGTCCCTACAGTATGATCTTTCTTAGAATGATAAATCAAATCATACAGTCCGTGGCCTTTTGATTCTGGCGTAATGCTTTCATTCAGCGTAACATTTTTCAGGTACGGCCACATTGTATTGCACATATCAGTTTATTCCTTTTTCCCCCTTTTGAGATTAGCCTTTTAATGCTAATGGAATCACTCCAAAGTGGCCTGAACCAATCATTTGTGGTCTGGCATTCACATTTTCCTTAGCCAAGTGGTCCCTTTCCCGCATCCTGTGCACGCAGGGATGGTCATATGACACTGTTTAGACAATGGAGAAGAAAGGAGAAATTTGTTGGAGAACATTTGGGAAAGATTTAATCCTCATTTATAAAAATAAGTTTATCGTACTGTAGTCCCACTGCTTGCTCCCCTCCTTCCAGATTCCTTTAGGCATATGATGTCTAGAACTATGGGACCCATTCGCAAGCCTGAAGGAAAGGCCAAAAGAACTGTAGACATAAAATCCCAGAACCTTGTCCTTTTTGGCTTATCAAGAAACCTTTAAACTGTCCAACTTCAGATTTCCTAGTGTGTCTGATGGCTAAATGTGCTTGTCGTTTATGCCATTTTATTATGTTATTTGCAGTCAGTGACATTCCCTGCTGAGAAACTGTCATCCGGTCTAAAAGCCAGTTTGGGTGGACACTGGGGCTCAGTTTTAGAATTGTGTGATTCTGCTTATTATGGTCAGAAAGTGTTCACTACTACTTTCTATCATTAACTCCTTGTCGTACGTGAAATGGGTTGCCACCTAAACATTTTGCTGGAGAATTGCAACCTTTCAGTTCACTTAAACAATGATAATTTTATACCATTATGATCTGCCTTAATTCACTTACTAGGTTTGCTCCAGTGTTTTCTGGACTGGTTGAAGAACTGTGAAAATGATATTGTTCACTGATTATGATACTGTAACTCTCTTCTAGAGTGAAATGTATGCATTCTTTTCAGATCATTCTCTAGAAAAGAGAATTAACCAGAAAATCTAATGAGTCTTGATAGGAACGTACTGTTCATGACCCCCGTCGTTGCAGGCTCATAACGGCTGATACAGAGTTGCTCAACCAGCATGTTTGACTATATTAGGTTAATTTTAAACCAATAGAACATATCATTACTTTTGGGAATTAAAGGAACACAAGTTGATGTCTTTAAAACAAAACAGAAAATGAGTGAAAATTATTTCTCTATGTAGGCCCACATATTAATCTGGAGTCTGTCAAATATATGCTATCATTACTTACTATTAAGTACTTATATCAAAGTTATTCCAAACTCACATCCTTTTAGTTTTCCAGTCACTGGACAGGAAATCCTGTCCTGAAGGAGTTGTTCTCTCTGCTATTAATGAAGGGATGTGCCCACTGGGAATAGCCTGAGAGGGCAAGTTGTCCTGCAGAAATATTAGAATAAGGTAATATAAAACTTGGAAATATTTCTGCTAATAAAACATTTTTATCCTAATAATTTGAAGATAATTTTAGACTAAAGCCTATTTTATGTCAAATACTTTTGCAAAGATGCCAAAGTTTTTGACTGAAGGAAGTGTCCATATTTATCTATGGGCCCCAAAATAAACTTGAACAATGTTAGGATTATTCTTCTTATATAAGATATTTCATGAATTATTTCTTGAATTAGTGTTAAGAATAAGAAAGTAGGCTGTGCTTGAAATTGAATAATAAACTCCATATGCCTTCATCAATATTTCATAAAATAATTCTGCAAATGTGAATAGATAAGGAATGATTTTGTAATTTTATTAGCTTTTCAATGAGTCTAAGGTACAACCACTTTGCTTTTTTTCCCAATGCATATGGAACACATTTTCTTGAGAATGTTTACCCAAATCTTTGTTCATTCACTATAAGACCATAGAATTACTTGAGAAATGTAGCAAATTTATGTTACTTTAGATTATCTAAAGGATCTTCTTTGAACATGTCCTGAGATTTCTTCAAGTTATAAATTTTAGAACTGAAAACATTTTAGAGATCATCTGTTTATGTTGTTTCAAGAGCCCTGATTTACTCACTGATAGATATATATGTTTTTTGAGTTGGAGGAAAAGGAGTGAGATTACAAAGAAAGTTCTAAGAATTTCTCATTCCCACTTGTGATATAGTCCACAGAGAAGTGTTGTACCTGTGAGTGGCGTTGGCCATGGCTGCATGGGGACAGAGTTTGAGAAACATAGCTCTGTAGATTACACAGTGGAGGAAACCAGTGGTCAGAGATGTGAAATAAATTGTGTAGCTTAAAACAGCTACTTAGAGGCATAAGATAGAGGAAAAGTCCTCAAGTAGCAATCAGTCCTCTTTGGTCTAGCCCTATATGTGCCACGAATTTGTTGGAAACAGCAGCAAAAAGAGGACTATAACCATAAACAGTAACTTACCAAGAGTATGCAATTTATAGATTCAGGACACGGTGCCAAGACAGATCTATTGCCTGTGTGATGCAGCGTGTTCACAACTCTTAGACACTGCTACCCTTCGGGTCTCAAAATGCTGGCATGGGCAAAAATTATTTAAGCCACAGAAGGGAGCTGACCCGATACTAGCCGTATCACCGTGTTGCACTCTCAACTAGAATGATGAACCAGGTGGGGAGAAGGACCTGGTGGTGGTGATTATAGGGTCTGGGCAGCAACCAGGTTGAGTCCGAGTGATTCACTGTAGACAAAGAAGCACAGACCAAATCCGACACCTATAGAGCACTTACTGCTTACTACGTACTAAGTACTACGTACTACAAATATTAGTGTCTCTACAGTCCTGTATCTTTATGAGAAAGGTACTTCTTCCCATTTTTTAGACAGAGAAAATAAGACATAAATATAGTAAATGGTTTATTCATAGTGATGTAGATAGCAAATGGTGGAACAAGATTTTAGGCTTAGGTAGTCTGACTCAGGACACACACTCCTAAGCAGTGAGAGAAGCAGAGGTAGGAAGAGTAACCTGCTACTAATAAACTTCTGGTTTCTAGGTCTGGTTTTATTCATGCTTCAGGATCCTGTGAGATGCTTTGTCTACCCCCTTCTCTATTTTTTACATGAGCTATGTGCTCCTTAAACAATAACAAAAAGCTTTTACTAGTTGTTGAGAACTTAGGAGCTGAGAGTAGGGACTGCAGAGACACTTACCAACAGGCTACTGGAGCCACTTACACAGCGTGCAAAATAGCAGACACGGTAGATTTTTAACAAAGCCATCTCTACTTGAAATACTCTTTCTCTACTCTACTTGAGAAATAGGAATTACAGAACAATGCAGAGAAGTAAAGAATGAGGATCCTTAAATAACCTGATCATGTTGAAAATCTAGAAATTCTGAGAATGGATGTGTGCCAGATTTGGGCTCAGAATTTTAAACTGTTCTGGAATCTAAGAGCCAGGAGTGGAGTGATACGTAAGTTGTATGGGGTTTTTAATAAAAAAGGGATGCACAATTTGATACTTGTAAGATGGTCAAAATTTGTTGTAGACATCACATAACACAGACTTACATTTTACCTGAGTAACTCTTAAGAAAACGACACATTGACACAAGTACTGTTGTACTGACTATTCTTTGAATCACATCTTAAGATCGCAACTACATTAGGTAAAGTGATTTGTGTGCTATGCAAGTATTATACCCTTTTCACTCCTTAAAATTTTTAAGTGTACAGTCAGTCTTGCTAACTATAAGCACAATGTTGTACAAAAAACATCTAGAACTCTTCCACCTCATGTGATAACTTTAGACCCGTTGAATATCGACTCCACATTTCTCCTTTCCCTCAGCGCCTGACAACCGTCATTCTACTTCCTGCTCTGATGAGTTCGACCATTTTAGACACCTCATGTGAGCGGAATGATGCAGTGTTTGTTCTTCTGTGACTGATTTATTTCACTTATCATTATGGCCTCAAGGTTAATCCATGTTGTAGCATGTGATGGAATTTTTTATGGGTAAATAATGTTCCACTTGATGTATAAACCACATTTTATTTACCCATTCATCTGTTGGTAGACATTTAGGTTGCTTCTATGTCTTAGCTATTGTGAACAAAGGGGCACTGAACATGGAAGTGCAGATGCCTCTTTCTGATCCTGATTTCAATTCTTTTGGATAAATACTGAGAAGTAGGGTTTCTGGGTTATATAGTAAGTCCATTTTGACTTTTTGAGGAACTTCCATATTGTCCTGCATAGTGGCTGCACCATTTTACATTCCCAGCAAAGGTATACAGGGGTTTTAATCTCTCCACATCCTTATCAACAAATGTCGTTTTCTGTTTCCTGGGTTTTACACTTTCATGTCTCATGTTTGTCTTTGACCCACTTGGAGTCAATTTTTGTGTATGGAGTAAGAGAAGAGTCCAATTTCATTCTTTTGCCCGTGGATATCCAGTTTTCCCAATACCATTTGTTGAAGACTCTACCCTGTCCCCGTTGTGTATTCTTGGCACCATTGTTAAAGATCACGTGATGCGTGGATTTATTTCTAGGCTCTTTTTTGGTTTCATTGGTCTCTGTCTTTATACCAGTACCATGCTGTTTTGATTATTGTAACTTCATAATATGTTTTGAAATAATGATGTATGAGACTTCCAACTTTATTCTTTCTCAAGATTCTGGTTTTTTGGAGTCTTTTGGGGTCCCATATGATTTTAGGATTGTTTTTTCTATTTCTGTAAAAATGTCATTGGAGTTTTGAAAGGGATTGCACTGATTTTGTATATTGCTTTGGGTAGTGTAGTCATTTTAACATTGTTATGTCTTCTAATCCATGAACATGGGATCTCTACTTATGTCTCCTTTAACTTTTTCAGCAATGTTTTGTAGTTTTCAGTATACAAGTCTTCCACTTCCTTGGTTAAGTTTATTCTTAAATATATTATTCTTTTTGATAGTATTGTAAACAGAATTGTTTCTTAATTTTCTTTCAGATTGCTTATTGTCAGGCTATAGAAACACAAGTAATTTTTGTATGCTGATTTTGTATTTTGCAACTATAATGCATTTGTTTATTAGGTCTAACAGTTTTCTTATGTATATGAAAGTGGAGATGGGGAGGTAGCAAGGAGGTTTGAATGTGCGACCGTCAACATGCTGCTGATGGAACTTCCTGAGAGACTGAGTAAACTTAGTTGGGAATAAATGTTTCAATTTAAATATAAGTAATATCATACATTTGTAGTTTATAAGCAAGTTTAATAAAATTTTGCATTAGTTTTAACCTTTTAAACATTTAATGGATTTCAGACTCAATTTCCAATACTGACACAAGTTAGTTCTTTTGGTGAAGAGCATTTGTCATAGTGGTTGCAAGAAGATAATTTATTGCCTGTTATGCTTTTCTTGGTACTTTCTTCAGTTTATCTTGGTAAGGTTTCATTGTCTAGAAGGCCTGAAATCTAGTGCCATAACAAAAAAGATTAGCAGTGACAGTTTTCTAAAATATATGTTTCCTACCAGAGGTAGGCTTCTCAGCCCATTTCCTTTAATGATATCTGGAGAGGATCTGATAAGCTTTATTCTACTTTACACAGGTTAAAGGGCATTGTCTTCCCTTTCACTCCAGCAGCCAACAACAAAGTCAGGCATATGTTATCAGCACCACACAGGAAGCTGCGGACTAGCTTGTGTTAAACAGAGCACAAATACAGGAAAAGTGTCAGACAGGTTAAAAGCTGGTAGAGCTCTGCTAAGAGAATATTATGCTAATAATATTTCAGGCAGATATATGTTATTCGATTTCAGCATAAACTACTTAGAAATACTTAAACATGTGAAACCAGACTGAGAGTAGTCATTCCACTTTCCTCGCTTTGGAATTATGACCCCATTTTGTAAAGATAGAAAAATAACAGTTAAATTAAAAACAGTTAAGTCAGGAAATGACACAATTTCTCAAACATACAATTAAACAATTTCTTAATAATTTAAAAATTGTTCCCTTCTGCTTTGTGTGATAAAAATTCTAATTATATTTTCTTATTTCAAAAGAAAAGGGGATTTCCATTTTGTGGCAAAAATTTTGTCATAAATAAAGAATGCTTGCCTTTTGGAAACTAAAGAGCTTGTTTCATTCAGGGATTTTATGTTGTGGGTTTTAATTGTGGTGTGTGTCGGGTTTTAAGCAGTCATGTTGGGTGTATTTCAGTTGTATCTACCAATGTAGTGCTGTGTATCATACTGTATTTGCTAATGGTGGGTATGTCTGAGTAATATCTACCAACGTAGTTTTACGTACCATATTGGGTTTGTGAAGAAAATGATCTCAAGGGGAGGCTGGGTGGCTCAGTGGGTTAAAGCCTCTGCCTTTGTCTCAGGTCGTGATCCCAGAATCCTGGGATCGAGCCCCGCACCGGGCTCTCTGCTCAGTGGGGAACCTGCTTCCTCCTCTCTCTCTGCCTGCCTCTCTGCCTACTTGTGATCTCTGTCTGTCAAATGAATAAATGGTATTTTGAAAAAAAAAAAAAGAAAAAAAAAAGAAAATTATCTCAAGCGTTTTGCAAAGTGATTTCCAAATCCCTTCTTTTAAAAAAGCTTACAAACAAAATGAATTACAAAACTTCTGAAGATAAAACAAAAATAATAATATATAGTTTTAAACTTTGACATAGCCACTATCAGTATTTTGATTCATTTTCTGTTCATGTGTATTTTTCAATACATTTTCAAGTTTGCAGTCAAATGTGTATACACACACAAATGTATACATGTATTTATAATTCTAAATATAACTTTTTTCTTAAAAATCAATATTATATCATCCATTTTCATATATTCTTATATTTTTATAACCTTCAGTTTTAATGGCTATATAACATTTCATGTTTAAACAAGCCATAATTTATTTATTCAGTGAACATTTGTATGGGATGCACAAATATCTTTGTTAAGTTCTTTCAAATCTTCTGATTACCCTAGGGAGATTGCCTCCCTATATTTTGTATCTACTTTTTTTTTTTTTTAAAGATTTTATTTGTTCATTCATGAGAGATGGAGAGAGAGGCAGAGGCAGAGGCAGAGGGAGAAGCAGGCTCCTCACAAAGCAGGGGGCCCGATGCAGGGTTCAATCCAGGATTCTGGTATCCTGACCTAAACCAAGGGCAGACACTTAAAGGACTGAGCCATGGAGGCACCATATCTTGGATCTTCTTATGACCGTGACCAGGAAGGGCCGTATCATGTGGATCGACTGTCGGATTTAATGGACCAAATGTAATGCACATATCCTCAGAATAAAGCATTAAATATTGAAATATTAAGTTAATTGTCTCCAGGGTGTTGCATAGAAGTGTGGTGGTTCTATACAAATGTAGGAGCCATTCCTAGTTTGGATTCAAGCAGGAAAATGTTGTAGACTGCTAAGGAGGCTTAAAATATCTACCATCCAAGATCAGAGCAGAATTAAGCTGCCGTGCCAAAGTGCAGACAGAGAAAACTCATGTCTGAGACAAAATCAGGGTTAATAAGTAAAAATAGTCCTCTGAAAAGTATTTTAAAGTATGTTTTTTTGTCTGGATGTGTTACAAACCACACGAGGGCCATATGTGATCTCTATATATCTATTTGTGTTGGAAAAACTATGCTGCTTGGTGATCTTGCTTTTAGGACCCCAGGAATATACTAGTAATTACACATTGATTGTCTTCTCTGGCTATTGCTTATGAAGAACCAAATACCAACGTCGGAATACACACCACACTTTATCAGGGGGTGTTCCTCTTCATCCTCAGAAACGTTACTGTACGGCCTTGACACTAAAGAATGGAAATTTTATTATTGCTTTATACCTTTATTTTTCCCCTAATTTTTTTGTTTCTGTTTTCCCCTCCGTATTCTTTTTATTTAAGGGGATGAACTTGACAACCAGATTTTTAAGAAATCAAATACACTGAAGCAGTCGAATATCTTTTGCCTTAGAGTGTATATCATAGAATAATGGGTTATTTTTACCTTCATGGGAATAATGATTTTTTAAATAATTACATCTTCAACTTTCTTTTGACTTTATTAGGCCTTCACCATTGAAAAATTCCACTTTTCTTATTTATGGCCATGATTTCAAGTAGTTTATCAGTGAATAAGTATCTTTCATGCTTCTCCACAGGGACTGTTTTTTAAAAACTGTAATACGCCGATTAACACAGCTTGATTAAAAAACAAACTCTATCTTATTTTTAGTTAGGAAAATCTCACATGGAAATATCAAAAGACAGACAACATTATTTAGTTAGTTTAATTTTGTGTTCGGCTGATGCTGGACACAACAACAAAGAGAAGAGTCTTTCTCTGCTGCAGCCCAGATGTTACAAGGCTGTTGAACTTGGGTTTAACTGACCCAGGAGAATCAGTTGGCTGCTAGAGAGGCCCTACTTCTGGCTTTGTGGAGATCAAGGAAAGCCCTTTCAACATGTCTAAGAGCCAGATCCAGGGTGTCTCAGGCAAGCTAGGGAGCACTTTGGCAAAAATCTCCTGAATTGTGCAATCTCAGACTCTGTTTTTTTCCAGCTTTTCCCTGTAAAGATCACATGCTTAAATTGGGCCATGCAGCTGTGTGTGGGTGGAGTGCTTGTACTCAGAGCTCTGAGGTCTGACCGTGCACAGTCAATGGTACACTATTTCTTCCCCTGCCCCCACCCTGAGAAACTTCGGAAGTAATTCCTTGAGGTTAGTAGTTGGTAACCTGATCTGTTCACCCCAAATGTTAAAACCCTCTCTTGGTTTTATGCATGTGTAGTTTCTATTTAGTAGGCAGTTTGCAAATGTTTCATTTGTTTTTAGAAATCTAATGAGAAATGTTATATCAATAGTTTTCAATCAGAGAAGAACCTCCAATTTAATTGTCAAAGAAGTCACCATTTCTGCAATTTTAATTCTTAAATTTGGTTTTACACTTTATTAGAATGTTGATTATTGTATTTGTAAAAAAAAAAAAAACCCTCATATTTTTCCCTGTTTAAAAAAAAAAACACATTTTGAATCACTCCTAATAATCCTTGCCCTACTTTCTTTGAATTATGGAGTAGTTGTTTAGTCGTACTTAAAGGACCTGGTTCTTAGGACAAGGTTAACCTTGCAAGCTCAAAGCACAGTTTGTTAGAGAGTAGCTATCATGGTCCCCAAGAACGTTATTCTGTGCCCTCCTGGATCCAAAGACATTGTGTTTAATTATCCTTGAATCTACTAGCCGTCTTCTTCTCCTCTCCTTCCTTCTCCTCCTCTGCCTCCCAGTAAAGGAAGAGACTTGATAATCGGATGAAAAATTTCACATGCAATGATGTTATTTAGTTTCTAATGTCTTTTCCCAGATAGGGTGGACTCTAGCAATAAGAATAATCAAAAACTTAATGGGAACATTTATGAAGCTATTGTGGTGCATATGATTTAATCTCATAGGATTCTAATTTTATCACTATGAGTCAAGCTTTAGGAGAGTGATTTCACCAAGTTGGTGACATAGGTCATTCCTGACTTTGCTTCCTCTCACAAGAACAAGTAATAATTACTCAAGAACACGACACCACTGAGAGAATCCTAGAAAATGAGGGAGAGGCTGAAGCACCCACTGCACACAGACACCAAGACAGATTGCATTAGAAGGTAAGAGATGCACACATTGACCACATGCCACACACACACCTCACCCCTCCACCCCACCCCCCAGCAGCATAGCACGCCCAGAGAGGTCTTCCCTGAGCCTCCATTCCTACAGTGGAAGAGAGAACCCACTGGGGCTAACCAGCATCCCTCAGCATTGGGGTCACTTTAGGGGAGTCCCTACTCTGATAAACCAGAGGGATTGCAGGGACATCTGTGGGATTATAAATAAATGATAAATAAAACCAGCGGGACTCTGACTATGATGGAGAAGGGCGAGGGGTTTGCAACCAGCGCATGGATCTTGGCAGACCAAGTTCATACCTACGATGCCCAAGGACTGATTCCAAACCACGGTTTTGCTCGTCAGCAGAACCAGCCTGGGGGACACTCTGATCAGGGGATTTAGATCCACCTCACTGGGATCTCAAATGAAACATTTTGTTGACTCTGCAGCTTGATTTGCCCGTACCCAGGCAAAGAGCTCACGACCCACCTGCTGCAGAGAGCGCCTATAGGCCCCATCCGACCAGAGGGGCTGGAGATGTTTGTCCCAGGAAATCTGAGCTGAGAGATGGGTGGAAAAAGCTGGCTGCGCCCAGAGTGAGGGTAGTACTAGGCATGAAGAGTTACCCTGCTAGGCATAGGCAGGGGATTTTCAGAGCAAAGGTTGACGGCAGCTCCCAGGCTTCCCCAATTAGATGATTTGGGAAGTTGAGAGTAGCCCATAGCAACCTCTGCCCTTCCTGCCCAAGCAAAGAAGCTGAG